>NC_092810.1:66838659-67145659 GCF_040954645.1 Diabrotica undecimpunctata | reverse complement strand
TAAAAAAATATTAATGAATCTCCCTGTAGAACGAAAACTAGCAACAATTTTCCTAAGCAATTTGAGCTCAAACGCTTTATTTTGATGTCATCTATCACCCATTAGCTAATGTCCAAATAATTATGGGACACCCTGTATATATATATATATATATATATATATATATATATATATATATATATATATATATATATACTGTTATGATATGTAAAATCGAGAAAAATATTGGGTTGATTAAAATATTTCAAAGTTCAAAAACATTAAAATAATTCAGAAAGAATAACCAACAAACATTTCGAAGAAGGAAAGTTTTTAAATTCTTGGATTACCTGTATTAAACAAAATGTAAGCTATGCATAAATTATTTCTTTGTTATACTTGAGTGACCCGCATAATTTTAAGTGAAATCCAAAGACAATTGAACCGGGTTTTCCAAAAACATTAATGCAGTGATTAGAGACAATAGAAGAGATTTTAGAAAGAGGTTTTTGTTAGTTTTTAAGAATTATAGAAAAATATTATTTGTAAATAAGTTTTAGGAAATTTTATAATTATAGGTAAAAATTTGTTTGTTATCGAAATGAAAAAATGGGGGAATTGTGACGAGTTTTGATTGGCGGAGATTGAAAAAGGTGGGATAGGTATGTAGGAATGAAAGTTTAGCTAGATTTAGGAGAGAGAAAAGATAATCAGTTGGTTTTCCAAGTCTGTAAGACGAACAGTGATTGTTCTCTGGCGGTTCCCGAAATGTAGCAAGCAGTAGTGTTAAATGTTAGTGAGTTTTTGTGGAGTTAGTGTATCTGACAGAAGCTGAAGCAGCAAAATATTGTAAGTCATATTTCTCTACTTATATTCCAAGAGTCACTGTTCAGGCCAACGAGAGATTCAGTTTATCGTAAAGAGAAGATATTCCAAGAGTCATTTTTCACTCGGGCCAACGAGAGATTCAGTTTATCGAGAGGAGAAAGGCTATCATAATTTGAATGATTTGTGCTTTTGAAGGAGATCATTAAGGACGATATACTTGCAACAATCTGTTGTAAGATTGCTGATTACATAGGGAGCGGTTGAGAGGAGATAATATAGTCTACGAAGAACAAGGATTTGGACCACTCATCATCAGAGAGAGATATTTTTGTTTTCTGCAGTTTTTTCTTTTATTGATAACACAATTTTTACACTTAATTTAGAAAGGATATAGATATTTTGATTAGGCGAGTTAAAATAGTTTGGGATTTTGAGATTTCAATTAATATTGTTTGTACCATTAATTTTGATTGTTCACGTACGTAGAACAAAATTTTGAGAATCATTATATGAGATTTGTTTATTGAAAACTTTTGAGTGTGAATTATTTCATTATTTTTATTTCAATATATAGTGTTAGATCATATGTGTTTTTTATTATTCCGGCATTCTTTGGACCTTACCTTTCACATGTAATAGCATAGATATTGAAGCACGAATTTAACCCTGAGATAAAAGAATTTAAAATTGTGATAGTCATAATCATATCATTTAAATAATTTTAATTAATTAATCAAAAAATTAATTAGCTAATTATTGCTTGGCGCACCAAGACTTTAAATATCACAATTATATATATATATATATATATATATATATATATATATATATATATATATATATATATATATATATATATATATATATATATATTGAAAGGAGTACGACCATCTCAATTTAAATACACAATGTGAGTGAGATTAAAATCTCACTGAAATGAGGATATCGGCCAAGGAGAACTAAAAAATGAAAAAACTATTTCAATCTTTTAATAGAAGACGTTTCATGCAGCTGCACTTCTTCAGTTCTAATGATTGTAAAGTCATATATAGATGTCAAACAATATCAAATGCATATGTTGAGGTGTTACAAAATACATTTAATAAATACAATAAAAGTTACAGGTAAAAAAACACATTCAGAGTTTTTAAATTTATACAAACATCAAAAAGTCACAAAAATGTCACAATATGTTAACAAGAAGAGTATAATATAATACAATAATTCTACTCTATCGCTGATGTACAATATATCGAAACATGAAGCCAGGAGAAAAAGTAACTTGTTTTAATTGAGCTTAGTGAACCAATTTGAAAAAAAAAAATTAATTACCCTTAATATGTGACAGTGTCACATATTAAGGGAAAAAAACTCCATGAACAGACGTACTGATATCGACAATCTCAGCATCATTTATCACTAAATCCGATCAAGACATGGCCTACATTTTTCGGTTTTTGTCCTCTAAAGAAAAAAAGTAGCTACCATCGATTCTACCTTGATACTTCTAAATTAAACCCCTATATTCATTTCAACCAGAACTTTAGCAATTTTAATACATCACATTCGATGTAAAATCCTTTCCAAAAGGAACCACAGGGTGAGTTAAACAAATTCATATCACATTATATTTCATTAATATTCACTAATTCTAGGTTCCCCAACAATGGTCATCGGTACTTTTTATTTCCAACCTTCTTTTTAATTAGATTTATAAATAAATTGACTTTTCTATCCTGTCCTGTACACATATTTGTCATCTAGTTGATTTTTCGCACAAAGACTGTTTCCCAAGCCATATTATTTTTTGTTTTGCTCTTCGGAGTAGTAGATCCCTATCTGTCAAAAATAGGCGCTTTTTTTAATTACTTTGGTGTCTCTAACAATAAAGATAACGTTCCATGCTTTTTTCGATA
This sequence comes from Diabrotica undecimpunctata, assembly GCF_040954645.1. Lineage (NCBI taxonomy): Eukaryota > Metazoa > Arthropoda > Insecta > Coleoptera > Chrysomelidae > Diabrotica > Diabrotica undecimpunctata. The sequence continues at coordinate 67,142,936 of NC_092810.1, read as the reverse complement.
AAAATATATTTTTTTTTCAAATTGGTTCACTAAGCTCAATTAAAACAAGTTACTTTTTCCCCTGGCTTCATGTTTCGATATATTGTACATCAGCGATAGAATAGAATTATTGTATTATATTATACTGTTCTTGTTAACATATTGTGACATTTTTGTGACTTTTTAATGTTTGTATAAATTTAAAAAACTCTGAATGTGTTTTTTTAACTGTAACTTTTATTGTCTTTATTAAATGTATTTTGTAACACCTCAACATATGCATTGACATTGACATTGTTTGACATCTATATACGACTTTACAATCATTAGAACTGAAGAAGTGCAGAAATACTGCACGAAACGTTTTCTATTAAAAGATTGAAATAGTTTTTTCATTTTTTATTTCTCCTTGACCGATATTCTCATATCAGTGAGATTTTAATCTCACTCACATTGTATATATATATATATATATATATATATATATATATATATATATTTCATACATATGTATAGAGTCTGACATGATAAAAACGGAAAGAGAGATACAGGCAAGAATTAGGAAAATAGCAAAAGAAGAAAAAGATAAGGGAAATACAACAAAAATAGGGTACATGAAGGGTACTAAATATTAACGGAAAATCATAGAAATGGACAAAGATAATGTAAACTGACCGAAAGACTATAAACCACTGAGAGAAGACGCTCAAAAAACTAATACGGAATGCAGGAACGCAATAAGAGAAAAAGATTAAACCCATTAAAATCGGATCATGGAATATCAAAACCATGCAACAGGCAAGAGAATAGGAAAGGCAATATAAATTAGAAATTTTAGCTCCGCAGGAATTACGATGTAAAAATAAAGAAAAAAATCAGGAAAAATTTTTTACTATGTATTATTTAAGAGAAAACAAACAGGGGAAAAATGGGACAGCATTTATGGTGAATAGAAGGCTGTGAGAAAAATTAATACAATTCAAAGCAGTTAACGGAAGGATATCCTATATCAGAATAGAGAACAAACAAGCAAACATATCGATAATCAACTGCTACACCCCTACAGAAACAATCCAAGAAGACAAAGTAGCATTTTATGACATTCTAGAAGAAACCTGTAAAAATATCCCCAGAACTGATATCTTAATATTATTGGGCTACTTTAATGCAAAGGTGGGAAGGGAAGATTATAACCGAAATGTCGCAGGCAAAGAAACGATACATGAAGTCACAAACGATAACGGGAAAAATGTGCAGCCTAGCATCTGCAACAAACATATATATGGTTAGTACAAAACATAAACACAAAAGAGAACACAAAACAAGGTGGATGATACCGGTAAGAACGGATGGCAATCAAATAGATCATGTATTGATTTCGAAAAAGTGGACACAAAGTGGATACAATAATAAAAATATGGAAAAGGAATGAAAAAACATAAAAACAGCATAATTGAAACTGCAGAACAAATAATAGGACCCCAACAATACAAAAAAAATCGAAAGCATGGTCTGATGAAGAATTTCACAAAAAAAAGTAAAATTAAAAACCTCGCAAGAAATGAATGGCTAGAGAATGGAAGGCAGGAACAACTAGAACAACTAGAACAATACCGAACAGAAAAGCAAGAAGCCACGAAACTCTATAGAAGAAAGAAAGAAACATGGATCTCTGAACAAATGCAACAGTTAGAAATAAATAATTAGGACAAGAGACTGTTCGAATATATAAAACAACAATATAGTACCAAAAAAATAATAAACACAAAATATTGGGAAAACCATTTTACGGATCTATACAAAACCGGCCAAGAGGCATATGCAGAAGATGAAGAAATGAGAGATAATGGAGATGCATTTACTATTGAAAAAAAATGGAAGAAACCTTTCTTTTTCATTGAGTTAACAAGCAGTTAACTTTTAAAAGTTAAAAGCACACGGCGGGCTAGTACGTTGTCGACATTACGCGTGCTTCGAGCGCAGTTTAAAATTTTAAATAGTAGCTATTCAAAAATTCAATTTATTTTTTATTTATTATATTACATCTAATAATTTTTGTAAAAAGTCTATGTCTATGTTTCAATAAATCAAGTTGTGCTAGATTATACACACAACGCAAAAGTCTAAGGATATTTTAATAATTTGACAATACCAATGACAGAAATTTCATGACCATATAAATTTGCTTGTACTATAATTGTTGATACAGACACTCGTCTGTTAAACTGATAGCAAGACGTGTTTTAGAATGTTTTTTATAAGGGACAAAAAATCGACATTTTTATGTTTTGTTTATTTTTAATTTTAGTCACTTTATACCATTCTTGCTTAATAGGTGAGTTAAAGATATTGTCTTTTTACCATACAACAACATTTAACGTTGGACGAGATGAATAGAGCCGTGGGCCTCCTTCAAGCTGGTATGCGACAAACTCAAGTTGCTGGGAGCCAGCCGAGCAACATCCAGGACGTGGTCGCTCTACAACCGTCGCTCAAGACCGATATTTAATTTTAAATGCCAGAAGGCAGCCAACAATCATCCATTAACCAGCACCCGTGCTAGTTAATGAATTACAGCTTGCACATAATGTAACAATTACCAGCAGTACTGTGAGGAATCGTCTCCATGAAGCCAATCTTCGTCGTTGGCGACCACTGAGATGTCCACCTCTATCTAGAGGCAATCGCGCTGCAATATTAACTTAGTGTCAAGAGTTTTAGAATTGGACTGACAATGACTGGGCTACAGTTTTGTTTAGTGACGAGTCTAGATATGGATTTCATCCAGATTCTCGTCGGACAAGAGTTTGGAGACGACCCGAAAATGGAGAATGATTACGACATCTTCAAGAAGTGTATGCCTACAGAGGTGGTTCATTAATGGTATGGGGCGGAATCATGATTGATGGAAGAACTGACCTCATTTTCCCATATGGCTTTCTCACAAGTCAGCAATTTTGGACACTATTCCTGAACCTGTTGTGCGCCAGTTTGCTGCTGCTGTTGGAGAAAATTTTTACTTTATGCATGATAACGCTCGACCACATGTTGCGCATATTGTAACAAACTGGTTGGATAACGAGGGTATTGATGTATTGCCGTAGCCAGCACAATCACCGGACTTGAATCCCATTGAGCATGTATGGGACATGCTCCAACGAAGAACTACTCCACATATGGGCAATATCTACAATGAGTTTCAATTAAAAGAGCTTCTGAGAGAACAATGGGCACAAGTACCTCAAGCAGACATTAACAATGTGATTCGGAGCATGAACAGTAGATGTAGAGCTGTGATAAACCAACGTGGTGATCATACTTTATTTTAAGTTTATATTTCTTATTTTTGACATTTTATGGTGGTATGTGAAACATGGGTGATTTGCAATATATTTTTTTTGCTCCAATTTTCTGTCCAATGTCTTTTTTTTTTGCAATTTATGGTTTATCACATATTAAACAACAATTTAAACTACAAATTTTGTATTACTTTTTTTAAGTTGATTACAGATAAACAAAATACGTCTATTTATAAAAATATCCCTAGATTTTGCGTTGTGTGTAGGTCATAGGGTAACGAAGTCGCAAATACACTCGCAAAAAAAGCAATCAGGGAAACGGAATCTATTTTTATGAACAGCATGAGAATTTTATAAATATATTGCAGAAAGCAGAGAAGGACTGCAGATTTTGGTTCATCACACTACGTAGTACTTCGAGAGGTACGGAATGCCTTTGAACTCAAAAAAAAACAAAAATCATGATTGACAGTACAAAAAAACATTGAAGACGAAAGAATCTACGTTAACACTCTCGCCGCCAATGATATTTTAAATTTTTTCGTCGTGCGCCAAAACTATATTATTTTGTTAACGTGAAACGCTGTAAGTGTACATTAATGTTACACGTTTGTCAATACAGAGTGCACATTACTGTTACACTTGGCGGCGAGAGTGTTAAAGGAAAAGCTTTAAAAAAGTAAGCAGATATAAGTACCAGGAATATAAGCTAAATGAACGATGGGAGCGTTGCCTTGATATAAAAGACTGAGATGGCCAGAAGTGCTATCAAAAAGATAAACGTCGTATTATGCAACGAAAAACTGAAAATAGAAATTAGAACTAGAGTATTGAGATGCTGCATATTATGTGTCCTGTTATCTGGAGTTAAAACGTAAACAATTACGGTTGCAACTGAAAAAAGCTTTGAGAAGTGGAAAATATGATAAACACGACACGTACCAAATACGCAAACCTTAAGATCATCGAAAAAAGAAAACGAAATACTCAGCAGTATGAAGAAAAAAATGAGCTACTTTGGTCACATCCTAAGAAATAAAAAATATGAAAAATATGAGTTCATGCGATTGCTGTACAAGGGCAGGTGGTAGGAGAAAGAGGACCGGAGAGATGATGCCCGTCCTTAATGAAAAATTTATAGCAGTTGAGTGGAAAAACAACAATAGAACTCTTTAGAACTGCTGCAGACAGAGTAAAATGGGCCGTGATAATCGCAAATGTCCTTAAAGGATCAGGCGCACTAAGAAGAAAAAGAAGGAGTAGGTAGTATAAATAATAAGGAGCTAAGAATGATTATTACGATATACAGTAGACTCCCTCTATAACGAGAACTGAAATGACAGACTAATTACCTCGTTATAAGCCGATCTCGTTATATCAGACAATAATAATATTGTGCATACATATGAATCTGTAGTCTTCTAAACCATTAACTTCCTATAGTGAAGCCATTCGGAGCAATATAAGATGCTAATCAATATTGTTTGAATGGCGTTTTTGAAAAAAAGTTATTTACTTTTATTGTCAATGAAATATATTAAAACATAAAAGAGTTGTTTGCTTTTATTATCAATGATATACGTTAAAACAAAAAATCTGTACTTATATTTTTTTCCAACTACATAATATATAAAGCGTATTTTCAAGGATAACATAAACTATTGCTTCTGCAATTTTAAGAACTCTGTCATTTTTAACTGCTTTAAATGGTCCAGTATCATTCTATCATATTTTCTAAATATGTGAAACAGTTGTATTTATTCATTGTAAAGAAGTTTATTGCGGGCTGCAGTTAAGTTTATTGAGGGGCTGTTTGAAAAAGTATTTATTTATAGCCACGACCGGACCAAAAACGTAAAAAACACGTTTTTGGATCTTATTATCTCTCGTTATAACCAAATTTGCCTCGCTATAGACGGTTATAGTTCAAAAGAAATTTCACGGGACATCTAATGTATCTCGTTATAAGCGAAACCTCGTAATAACCGTGTTCGTTATAGAGGGAGTATACTGTACTAAGATATATAAGGTGATTAAAAATTGCAATTCAATAGAATATTCTTTAATGTAGTTATGTCGTTTCAAAGTTCCAAAAGTCGACGTTACTAAGACAGTAAAGAAGATCAATTTATGTTTCGAATATATCGTGAGCGAGCGAGACGAGTAACACACGAGTTCGATAAAGAGTGTTTACTGACGTGGTGCATACAAAATTTTATAGCCAACCATAAAAAACATTAACAAATAGTCATATTTTGTGTAATCTTTTGATTGAATGAATATACAAAAAATATATAGTTATAAATACAACAGTTTAATTTATGTTGTGTTATATTAAATACGAATGAAAAACTTGACTGTTATCAATATGTAATGTTATTAAAATGAATTCCTGAAGTGAAAGGTAAATTAAATTTAAGTGTTGATTTATTTTATTTGAATATAATTACCAAATACTACAGAATTTCACTTTTTGACATAAATTTAATTAATAATAACGTTATTTTGTACAATATTTTAAATCATAAGGATAAGATAAAATTTAGGTTCATTCAAATAAATAACCGATTACAGCCATCGACTACTGACATTTAATTTCAGCCAACTTGATTAATATATGCGTCAGATAAAGTTCTTCTTCTTTCAGTAAAATAAACTGTTTCTTTACTGCCGCAAATAAGTACAATAATAAATGACTTTAATGACGATTGGCGATAAAAAATATACTGGTTACTGCTTTATTTATTTTCAACTTACCACTCTAAAGATGGTGGAAATTTTGGTTTAGTGTATGGATCCTCTCGAAGTTTAATGTTCGGTTTTGCTAAAGTTCTGCCGATGAACTCACTTTTTCCAACTTTATCTTGGTCAAATATTTCAATGACAATTGGGGGCGGATCATTTTTTATTTCATCTCCATCTCCATAAATTAAAATTTCTTCGAATATCAAAAGCTCGTCCCATGTTGGACTTAAAGTTTCATCTATAACTTGTGTAGTTTTACTAAATTCACCTGCTATTATCCTCGCAAATGGGTCTGATAAGCCACTCGCATCACTTCCAATTAACGATCGTGCTTGATAAATGTGAGCTCGAAGTTGAAAAATCTACAATATCAATTAAATGAGAAATTTATTAAAAAAATAAAATAACACTTTTTAAGAAAACAATTCGACGCTAGAACACAAAAGCTGAATACACAAATGCTGAACTTTATGTGAATATGTACTTACATGCTTTTCAACGTAATGAATGGTGCTTGGTGGAAGAGCACGGGGCCTTTCAACATTTTTTATTTCATGAGTTTGTTCATATCCACCTGGTAGACCAGTAAGAAAGTTTTTCTTGTGTTTAAGTAATCCGAGCCACAGAAATATTTGTAGTTTGGCGGGAATTGACCAGCCGCTCGGACCTATCCCCTTTTTGCCAGGAAGCTAAAAATATACAACACTAGTAAATATTAAAATTATTATAAAATAACAAATAATATATCAATAGATGCTACGTCACAAGAGGCTAGCGCGGACATCGTTTCTCTCAAACCTATTTTACACATATCTCAAAGATATATCAACAGGTTCTAGTCTACAAGCCGATGGGAGATTTTTATTGGGTCTTTTGACCCAGCATGAATTACATATAAAACAATACTACAATATGTAATAACAACTTTAGAAACATTTTGTTAACAAATTAAGAAATTGAAGAACGGAAAAGCTCCAGGCTCTGACAATACACTGGCTGAATTCCTTAAGTACGGAGGAGAAACTCTACATAGACAAATACCAAACTAATAACACTTAATAATGACACGAAGAGAAAATACCAACAAAATGGCACGAAAGTGTAATAATCCCCATCCATAAAAAGGGAGACAAAACCAAGTGCTCTAATTATAGAGGCATCTCCCTACTTAATACGGCATATAAAATCTTATCGAACATCCTATTAAGTAGGCTGACACCGTTTTGTAGAAAATTTCATGGGGGAATACCAAGCCGGCTTCAGAAAACATAGATCTACCATGGCTCAGATCTTTACTCTAAGACAGCTGCTTGAAAAAGGATGGGAATTCAAGACAGCATTAAAAGGGATCAGATGTGGAATACAATGGCAGAACTTTCAGTTCCAAAAAAACTTATCCAGCTTGTTAAGTTATGTGTAAATAGCTGTAGATCCAGAGTACGGATAGGTAACAAACTCTCAGAATCTTTCGAAATAAGCAGTGGCCTGAAACAAGGAGGTGCACTGTCACCTCTCCTCTTTAATATCATCCTGGAGAAAAAAGTAAGAGCAACACAACTTAAAACAGAATTACTGACAGTAAATGGATCAAAATTGCTACTAGCATACGCAGATAACATTGGCATTGTTTGAAATACAGTCACCAATGTGAAGGAGACTTTTAATAAATTGGAGGTAGAGGCAAAAAAACCGGTTTAAGGGTAAACGAAGAGAAAACCAAATACATGTACATTAACAGACAAAAGGGACGAGATAAAATAGGGCAAAATGTTACAATAGAATCATATAACTTTGAAAGAGTCGAGAGTTTTAAATATCTCGGAGCAACAATTACTGCAGATAACGATATCGCGGAACAGTTGTATATACAGCCTCCACAATACTATTAAATCTAAAAGCCTAACACGAACATCAAAGATTAGAATAAAGAATATATAAAACGGTGATTAGACCGGTGCTTATGTATGGGTGTGAGACGTGGACCCTGACCAAAAAAACTGAAAGAAATTTAAGACGTTTTGAGAGGAAAATCCTCAGAAGAATCTTTGGGCCTTATCACGACATTAATGGCAACCAATACCGAATGAGAACAAATGCTGAGGTCAAGCAGATGTATAAAGCGAGCGATATAGTCCAAGAGATTAAATCCCAACGTCTAAGATGGTCTGGCCATTTCCATAGACTCCCTAATAATCGCCTTGCCAAGTTAATATGTGGGGAAGCCCCCACAGGAAGAAGGCCCTTAGGACGTCCACGAATGCGATGGAGAGACAATATATGGTCAGATCTAAGAACAATGGGGCTACCCACTGACCCAACTATTATGGACGAACGTTCAAGATGGAAGCAAGTTGTGCAGTTAGCCAAAACCAGCCAAAGAGGAAGAACTTTAGAAACTATGCCCTCAATTCTTATAGGTACATGTTAGCCACAGGTAAAATAAACTTACTACTCAAGGGGTAACATTTTTATACGACATTTATAACTTAGGCAGGTAATAGAAAAATAATGACCTATGCTCTAATGCTGTACAAAAATATTGGTAACACGAGGAGGGAAAATTTTTTATTTTCGGAAAATATTTTCCCCATTTTCGGTAACAGTACGACATTCATACACAATATCGTATATAATAGATATTCATTTTTTTATGGATACATCATACTCTCAATACTCAGTAAAGTCGGTCAAATGTATGACAACAATTAATAATACTTTTCCCGTACGAGGGCACAGTTATTGGCCAGTAGATCGTGTTTTGGAAGAGTAGAAATAACATTACTGTAAACTCAAGAAGCTTTGTTAAAAATTGATTACCACATTATATTGGAAAAGTTATATAAAAAGAATATGTATTTGTTCTCGGCGAGAACTGATTTACTCATGACTGGAAACTATCAGTTAGGGGGCATATAACATTCAAAATGGACTTTAAAATATAACAGAAATACAATCCATAGAGATAAGAGGTAGCAGCATAGGTTACAACTCTAGCTACTCGGATCTTTTCATATGGTTTTATATATTGTTAAAAAGGAGGAAGAAATGGCCATCTCGTAATCCAAACAGAGAGACCTTAGGCCATTTAATTAAGAACGAGAAGTTGAAAGATACTAAATTACTTTTAAGTAAGCTAGCAGCGTCCAATCATGTCATTTTGGCAAAAAGTTTTAACAGCTGATACAAGTAATGCTGTTGAAAACTATATTTTTAATGATAATGATGATGATTGAATAACTTTTAAAAGCTGTTTTGTCTAACATTATTTATTGTAAACTAAAAATAAATACACAATTTTCATTAATTATCCAATATTTGAGTTTATTAATTAAAATTTAACCAATCGTAATCATGTTACGTATCTTGTTATTCCCAAAACATTTTAAATCCAGGTCATGTGATTTTAATTTTAGTACTTCTAAAGACTTAGATTTTTGTACGTCTGTATTCAGTTTGACAATATAATTTGTAGAGCTCTTCCTAAAGTTGTATGTTAATTATTTTTTTTTTAATTAAAAATCTGTAATTTGTGAGTTTCACCATTTCACGAATATAAGACAGTTTGGAAATAAGCTCTTCAATTATTGTGGCTATTATTTTTATGGGAACTTTCCTCTCGAATATTAATATTATATTTTTGTTCCATGTTGCATATCCTTACATTATAACTGAAAGTATTAAGGTTATAGGCGAGGTAATGAAGCATAAACTAATTTTTTGCAGTTGGAGGGTTCCTAATAAAACTTGTGCATTTAATTTGTAAGAACGTTAGGAAATTTTGTGAACTAAATTGATGGTGTCGAAATGAAAATTGCATTGTTGAACATAGTCCAGACGTCAGAGATTTGACCTCTAAAAATCATACGAACAAGCTGAATTTTGCTAAGAATGTCAATTTTCGGATTTCAAAAATATGCAAAAAGTTTACCACTCCTACCCCCTTCTACTCCCTAGAACACCCCTTGCAGGGTGAAAATCGATTTATTAAGAATCTGTACGCCGTAGTAGTAAAATGTTTTAAATAAAAAATGTAGCTGACATAATTTTAAACAAATGTGTTTATTAGCACTTTTTCATAAAATGAACCGTTCTCCCAGAAACAACGGTTGAAGCGGCCGCCGATGTTGAATCAGTTACACGCGCGAAATCAGTTTTAAATAAAATTTGTATTAACTCGGCAGTGAAAATCCGATATGTTTTGATGAGGGTATCCTATTGACAAATATCAAAATCATTTCGAAGATTAGACGCGAATGTCGCGCAATATTTATTTATTTAACACCTTTATAAAAACTGGCTTTATTTGTGGCAAAATACAAAAACGGCGTATAAAAGCTGCAATCTTTTCCTTTAAAACGCAATTTGATTTTTGGCGATATGACACTCTGACCAAAAGATATCGAATTTTTACCGTCGAGTTGATACAAATTTTATTTAAAATGATTTCGCGCGCGTAACTGACATTTAAAACCGCCGGTCGTTTCAAGCGTTGTCTCATTTTAGACAAAAAGTGTTGATAAACATTTCTATTCAAAGTTATTTCGATGTACACATTCTTGGTAAATCAATTTTTTTAGTTTTTCTTCCTACGAGAGGGAGTATTAAGGGGAAGCCTGGAGTAGGAGTGATAAACTTTACTGCATCTTTTTTTAGGTCCCAAAATTGGCATCCTTCTCCTCCTTAATCTTTTCTCCTTCGTAAGAATGTAGTGGCGTCATGTAATTTGTTTGACTATTTCTGTCCAATTATCTCTCTCCTGTGCGTGTTGTTCTGCTTCGGAGAATGAATAACCAGTTATCTCCTTTATTTGGTCCGACCATCGTACTGGAGATCTTCCCCTGGATCTTTTACCCGCTACGTTATCTTCAACTATCATTCGCTCCATGCCTTCTCTTCTTCTAGTTATATGTCCAAAATATATCAGTATATTTTGGTTGATAGTTGTGATGAGTCTAGTTTTTATGTTAAATTCTGCTAAAATTAAGTTATTTGTGCGATGGGCGGTCCATGGTATGCGCAACATTCTACGGTAGACCAACATTTCAGATGCCATTATACGCTTTAAATCGGCTTTTTTCATTGTCCAAGTTTCTGAAGCGTAGATGGCGATAGGAAATATCAATGCTCGAACAAGGCGTAATGTTGTGTTTTTTGTGATGTCAGTGTTCTTCCAAATTTTTGTGAGTTTGGCCGTTGCAGATCTGGCCATTGTAATGCGTCGACAGATCTCGTCTTCGCATTCTTCACTGTTAGTAATAACGGAGCCTAAGTAATTAAATTACCTGACCACTTCGTAGCCTGCCATGATTCTTATCTCTGTCTGGTTGTTTCTGATTTTATCGATGATCATCACTTTGGTTTTCTGCATATTTATTTTCAAACCATATTCCGTACTCACCGTGGCTAGCCTATTCATAATGTGTTCCAGTTTTTCTGGTGATGACGCCAATATAACAGTGTCATCAGCATAACTTATGTTTTTAATTTTTATTTATATAGTTTATATAGTTCCTGTAACAAAGAGATAAGATGTTCTGGCGTACCCATTTCTCTAAGTATATGCCACATTTTATTCCATTTTACGACATCGAAGGCCTTGGAATAATGCCCCAGTCATTTGGCCACTTTCCGGTATTCCAGATCTCATTGCAAATTCTAAGCATTACTTCCGTCCCTAATTCTCCAATTTCGTTAAGTGTTTCAGCTGTTATTCCATCTTCTCCTTGGCATTGGAAAAATTAGCATACTCAACAAAATTTAGCTTGTTCGTATGATTTTTAGAGGTTTAGTGGTATGTTCGTCTATGACGACTGGGTAACAAGGAAAATACATTTTTCAAAGTGCATTTCGAAATGATAAAACATAATAAATGTGTAATTTGGAAATAATTGACGGAAATTAGTTTAAAACTACTACTTGTGGGTTTTTGAGGTCGCTGAATACGAATATTATGACAACGATAGTCTCCGAGGCACTTAGTGTCCAGGATGGGCCTAGTCTGGAGTTTTACAGAAATTCGACACAAAATCAGTGCAAACTCATTACTCACAAGTTTTTAGGGTCGATGATCACGAATATCATGAAGGCCGGCTTGTTCTCAGAGGCACCTAGTGCCCAGAACGAGCTACGTCTCCTGGACTCTTGTGGAAATTCGATACAAAATCAGTGCAAACTCGTTACTCGGAGGTTTTTGGAATCGCTGAATACGCATACCATGTTACTAATGGTCTCCGAGGTGCCTGGTGTCCAAGACAACGAGCCTCGTCTCTGGAAGTTGTGTGAGAATTCAATACAAAATCAGTGCAAAGTCATTGCTGGGAGATTTTTGGGGTTGCTAAATACGAATATTATATCCCAAATGGTCCAGAATGGTACTCGTTTTCTAGAATTTTATGGAAATTCGATACAAAATCAGTTTGTCTTGGGCACCAGGTTAATCGGAGACCATCGGCGTTATGATATTCATATTCATCGACCTCAAAAACCTCAGAGTACTGACTTTCCGTTGATTTTGTATCAAATTTTCACAAAAATCAATGGGATGAGGCTCGTCCTGGGCATCAAGTGCCTCGGAGACCATCTGCGATATAACATTTGTGTTCAGCGATCCCAAAAATCTCCGAGTGATGAGCTTGCACTGATTTTGTATCAAATTTCCATAAAACTCCAGCCGATACCCATCCTGAGCACCAGTTGCCTCGGAGATTATCGCCGTCATCATATTCGTATTCAGCGATCCCAAAAAATCCCGAGTAAGATACTGAACTTATTTCTGTCAATTATTTTCGAATTACAAATTTATTCTTTTTCATCACAAAATGCACTTTGATAAATGCATTTTCCTTGTTCAATAATGTAATTTTCGTTTCGACATCGCCACTTTAGTTCACTTTATTTTCTTAAACCTCTTACGAATCGAATGCCATAAGTTTCATTGAGATTCTTCCAGCTGCAAAAAATGGTAGGTATTGGGCTTTTTACTACTTCATTACCTCTACCTATTATGTATATCATGATCTTTGTTTGTACCGTTAGACAATGGCTCCTAAGGCGTTTAATTAGTCCATGATAACTGCTATTTGCTATTTTTTTGGTATATCACTTCAAATTTATAGTCAACGATGTTAAAGTTTTGCCCTTGATACCATAAGCTTAGTTTTATTTTCGTTGATCAGACAGACATATCTTCTGTGTGTCATTTCTCTGTTTGTAATGAATTCTTCAGAGTAGTTATTTCGTATATTAGTAGTAGACATTATCCTATTTACCAATTTATCAGTTTGTCTGGAAATATGAAGTCTTGTATTCCTCTATTTGAAAGATTGTGATAAAACGAACATAAATTATATCATTAAATTAAGAAATTGTACGGATTAGATTAAGACATTGCATAAAAACTGTTGCAAATTAAGAATAAGATAATATGCGGGATTGAACTTATTGAATTCTACGAGTAAAAACTGAAATAGTAAAGAACAATACTACCACAATACTATCTTATTTCTTATACTAAAGAGTAAAAGAACTACTTTAATAAACAAGATACTCAACAAGGTACTAAAAACTACGAGATTAACTAAAAATTAAAATGAATTATAATAATGCTCAAAAAGTTTTAGGACTAATTAGTCCATCTTTAGTGAACTTGGAGTTCACTTGGAGTTCAAACTAGGAGTACTTGTGCTACTAACCGGAAAATCAAACATTGGTTGGATTTAAATTGTAGATATTATAGGTACTTAAAAGTATTAAATTAAATGGCATAATGCCGATGTAAATGGGTAACTATCCAGGAACTGTATGTCCCTACTTGAAATAAAATTTTGCATTAAAACAAGTATGCGAGAGTTCGCTAACTCAACTTTAAGTTAAAACACAGCCCACGGGATTACGGGAATTACTAGCGTATGTTTTCACCTTATTCTGTAAAGGTCATGACTTACCACTGGTATGAAAAAAACACATATTAACAACATATATAAAAAAGGAAAAAGAAAGAATTGTTCAACCTACAGGGGGCTAAGTGTCACACATTCACTTTCAAAACTCTATGAAAAAATAATAAAAAATAAAATTGAAAAACAGATGACAGGTGTAAAAGAACCAAATGGCTTTCGTGCATGCAGATCCTGTATGGACAGCTTATTTTCTTTAAAGCAGGCTATTGAGAAAAGATTAACTCACAACCTTTCGACTCAAATAGTCTTTATAGATCTGACAAAGGCATACGATAGTGTACAACTTTCAATGCTCTTTCAATACACTCTTCAAAATATATCTGAATGAGGCGTGGAGAAGAAAGTGTGGAGTGTGGAGAATAAAGTGCTGCATTATGGGCATCCTAATTAAACATGAGACGTTGTACACGATACACTTCGTTGATGACCATTCTACCTGAAGACGAGAGTGATATAGACTATATACTTAGAAAACTGGAAGAGGAGTGCAGAAAGTGGGGCCTCACAATAATCATACAAAAAACCGAGAACTTAGCTGCAGGAGAAAAACCAGAAAGCCTTCAAATTGTAATGGGAACTATAAAGTTAACTGAAAGCTTCAAATAATTGGGGAGTCCAGATGACATCAAAAGCAGCGAGTAAGAAAGAAATGCATTCCAGGATTGGCCAAGCCAGATCAGCCACTAGACAGCTACACGAACTATTGTGGGGAATAATAAAAAAACAAATAAAAAATTAAGGCAATTAAAATGAAATATTAGAGACGATGTTGCTTACTCAATAGTCTCGAAAGGATAAGGAACGAAGATATTAGGAGGGAAATGAAAATTGATCTAGATGTAATAGACACAATTAAAACCAAAAGACTAAACTGGTATGGACACGTGCAGAGAATGCCTGAAAATATATAGACAAAAAAGATAAGATGGACTCCGCCCACTAGAAGAAAACGAGGTAAACTTTTGAAGAAAGACGGTCCTGGAGATATAATGGATAACACCAGAAATTTAAAAATTGAAGATTGCTTTGACAGAAAACGCTAGATATATTAGGATGCAAGAAACGGCACCAGCTGTAGAAGACTCGCCTATTACATAGAATTTGTTTCAAAAATTTGTATTTTTTCCCAATATATATTTCAAACCATGTCAAAGTTTATACTGTTAAAATTATATTAGTAATCATACAGACTTACTTTTAGAAACATTGTTTGTACTTTTCCACAATGTTTACCGCATTCCTCTTCAACACCAGAATATACTATGTCCCTAGCTGGAATTCGCTGATATGCTTGTCGCTTACCACCGCTTATAATCCAAAGAAAAACGTCCGGAATTGCATGTTGGGGCTAAAAATTTAAAAATAAAAGACACTTTACAACTTATTTTATTTATAACTTGCTAATATAACCTGCCACGGCAATGTTATTGTTAAACTATTTTTCTTGTAGTAGTATTTGATTTAGTAATATTCGTATTTTATAGAGTAAATTTTAGAAAATGAAACAGGTGGTTTCAAAGTTTCTAAATAAGACATTGAACTTATTTTTATTATAAAATTATCTATTATAAAAAGGACATAAGTCAAAATATTTTATGCTGAGGTTAGGTGGAAGTTATGAAAATATAAGGGTAAAGTTATTAAAGATCAATAAAGTTATAATTTTTTTAAAGGGGAGGTGACAAGGTATTACTTTAGTCAAGTACAAATAAAATTTATAATCATATATGAAAGCTATGGTTCCATGATATCTCGTAACGCGACGGTTCGTAAATACACAAATAATAACGAACAATTCATAACGCCGTCAATGTATAATAGCAACACTTCAGTTTTTCACAACATTTAGTGTTTAGCAAATTTAGTGCAAATATAATCTACCTGTAACAGGAAATACTTAAATTGTATTTCCTGTTACAGGTAGATTATATTTATGTTAAGACACAATTTTCCAAATATATGTAAGCTTTGTAAATGCTTGTTATTACGGAACGCAGCAGCTTGTTTCAAGGTGACGGATACATACAGAAGGCTGGTTGAATGACTGTGACATTTTTCACTTTTAATTTATAACTATTGCCAGATAGATAAAATAATTTCATATTTGGAAGCATAAACATTTAATTGTTGATTCTCTATTTTTAGATTTGTATGATTTGTTAGCATATAATTTTGTAATTAATAATAAACTCTATTTTTAGACAATCAACTTTACTTCGATGCTCAACAATTAATCATAATTATAAATCAACAATTGTCACGTTTGTACGAGAAATAGGTGAGTAAATAAAAAGTTAATTTAAAAAAAAAATCGTCCGTTTATTCATTTATTATTAATTGCTATGGAGAGATTAAGATTTGAGTTTGAAGTTATTGCAGCAGAAGATCCAAAATCCAATATAATAGCAGTTAAATCAATAACAAATGAACAAAAAGAAAAATTTTACATTCCAAATCATCGATGGTCAATAAAATATCACACACATCTCGCCAATCTACCTGGGTATAAAAGAGTTTCAATAACACTAAAGAACGTGGTCAAACACGAAATGTATGGTTTAATTTAAATCAAAGCACATTAAACATTTACAAAGATTAGAGGGGAAAAACTAATGGCTTAGTAATATTTAAAGCAAAAATATTAGATGAAAAAAAATATTAATGCATTTATATTAGAAAGTAAAGAATTTGACAGAGATCTCATATTGGGATTAGATACAATAAAAAAATTTAGATTGACCCATGATGGGAATTTAAATATACAAAAATTAAAAGAAGATACAAAAGCTATCACAAAAATAGAAGAAGATATAGACAAACCACCTGAAGAATATGAAGTAAATTTCAATAAAGAAATAGACACCCACCAATTTCTAATTAACACAGAACACTTAGAATCAGATCAAAAAGAAATAATAAATGCAATAATGAATTAATATCAACAAATAGTTGCTAAAAACAAATTTGATGTAGGCAAAGGAAAGAATTATGAAGCCTTCATTAAACTACAAACAGAAAAATATTGCTTTAAAAGACCATACAGATGTTCAATAGAAGGTAGAATGGAGATAGAAAAACAAATTGCAGAATTATTAAAACATAATTTGATTGAGGAATCATACAGTCCTTTTGCAGCACCAGGAGCATTAAAAAGAGATGAAGGAAAAAGAAATCAACTATGTATGGACTTTAGAGACCTAAATAAGATAATAGTTCCTCAATGTCCTTTAATAGAAGACTTAATGGTTCAGACTATAGATTGCAAATATTTTACAACTCTAGATATAAACTCTGCTTTTTGGTCCATACATCTAAGAATTCAAGATAGACCAAAAACAGGATTCGTAACTCGAGGTCATTATCAATGGACATGTCTCCCATTTGGCCTAAAGACTTCGCCAGCAATTTTTCAAAGGATTCTAAGAAATATTATAAAGAAATATGATTTATCTGGAAATGCAATAAATTATATTGATGACATATTGATTTTTTTAAAAACATTTACTGAACATATAACACACATTAGAAAATTGCTGGATGTCATACAAAAGGAAGGACTTAGACTGAAATTTACAAAGTGTAGATTTGCATCTAACTCAGTACAATATGTGGGTCACTTAATAGAAGATAATACAATTACACCCCTAAAGGATAACTTGAAAGCAATAAGTGAATTTCCCACACCACAAAACAGAAAACATATTAGACAATTTTTAGGAAAAGTAAATTTTCATGGTAAATATATCCCAAATTCTACTTGAACCTCTCCATAACTTATTGCGTAAAGATACAAAATTTTATTGGTCCAATAAGTGCCAAATAGCAATTGACATAATAAAGAATCTCTTATGTTCAAGGCCAATTCTTGCAATTTTTAATCCAAAATTACCCATATTTATTTACACTGATGCAAGTATAAATGGTTTAGGAGCTGTTCTAAAACAAACAAATAGAGATAAAAGCCTATAGCATGCTTTTCAAAGAAATTAAACCAATATTAGAGAAGAAGAAAAGCTATTTTTTTTTGAAAACTTTGGCTATAAAAGAAAGAAAGTATAAAATTTTGGCAACATTAGTTGCTTGGAAACTTCTTTACTGTATACACAGATCATAAACCACTGGAAAAGCTCAATGTTAAAAACAACAGATGATGAATTAGATGATTTACTATTTATCCCAATATAATTTTAAGGTAAAGTATACACCAGGAAAAACAAATACTGAAGCAGATTGTCTTAGTAGAAATCCAGTTTTTGAGGATCATGAAAATAATGAATACATCCTAAAAACGGTAAATGTTATTAGTCTAGAATTTATAAAAAGTGATCAAGCACAAAACCAACGAATAAGAGAAAAAAAAAACAACTTTATTATGGAAAACGAAATTTACTACAATGCTGATAAAAGGAAAAGAAAAAAGATGGTATTAAGTAAACAATACAGTAAACTTATTTTAAAGAAAATTCACGAAACTTATTGTCACATAGGAATAAATCAATTGAAAGCAATATTTAAACCTTTTTATACTGCACCAAATGATATTGAAAATATTAAGATGATATGTAAAAACTGTGAAGTTTGATTAAAAAAATAAAAGAGATTAAACAATGTCACAACTAGGTCCAGCTGAAAAACCGTTTCAAATAATGTCTCTGGATACAGTTAGTGGTTTTGGTGGCCGTAAATCGATAAAGAAATACCTACACCTATTAGTAGATCACTTTCCAAGATTTGCATTTATCTTCTGTTCAAAAGGTCAAAGTGCTCAAGAACTCATAAAGCTAATAGAAAAGGTTTCTGCAGAAAACGAAATAGAGATAATACTTACAGATCAATACCCAGATCAAAATTCGAATGCTTTTAAAAATTATTTTGAAAAGAGGAACATTTAACTGATTTTCACAGCAGTAGATGCACCATTCTGAAATGGTTTAAACGAAAGGTTAAACCAGACCTTAATAAATAAAATACGATGTAAATTAAATGAAGAAAAAAAATGGCATGGTCTAAAATAGCACAAGAATGTACAAATAAATATAACGAGACAAATCACACAGTTACAGGATTTTCACCAAATTATCTTTTAAGTTTTGAATCTACTGACTTTTCACCACCTGAATTAAAAGAAAAAAGCGTTAAAAAATTAAAAATTTAGAACAAGATCGAAAAATAGCAGCACAGAGGTCAACAAGATATAATTAGTACAACAAATCTATATTTGATAAGAAGAGAATACAATATGAATTCAAAGGAGATCTAGTTTATGTAAACAAGGTCGATTGGTTTGTATTATATTACAAAGCTCATTCCTATGTCTATTCATAGTAATATATAATAAAAACGCATAATTTGCACTGCATAGTGAAAATTATATCTTGTGGAGGGAAGATGTAAGCTTTGTGAATGTTTGGTATTCCGGAACGGAGCAGCTTGTTTCAAGGTGACGGATACGTACAGAAGGCTGGTTGAATGACTAACATTTTTCACTTTTAATTTATAACTATTGTCAGATAGATAAAATAATTTCATATTTGGAAGCATATACATTTAATTGTTGATTCTCTATTTTTAGGTTTGTATAATTTGTTAGTATATAATTTTGTAATTAATAATAAACTCTATTTTTAGACAATCAACTTCCTTTCGATGCTCCAAGGGACATTATATATATACGAGGCGTGTTTTTTAAGTAAGTACCGTTTTGGAATTAAAAAAAGACGTGCAAAGATATGGCAATAATTTTATTTTTACATGAAAGCCTGTACCGTAATCTACTTTTCTACATAATTTCCGTGAATATTAAGGCACTTGTCATAACGTGGCACCAGTTTTTGAATACCCTCCTGATAAAATTCTGCCGCCTGACTTGTTAACCACTGCATCACAAATGTTTTGACTTCGTTATCGTCTTGAAGACGCTGACCGCCCAGGTGTTTCTTCAAGTGCTGGAACAAATGGTAGTCGCTGGGCGCCAGATCAGGGCTGTATGGAGGATGATCTAGAGTTTCCCATTTAAATGATTTGATGAGATCTTTGGTCTGATTAGCCACATGTGGACGGGCATTGTCATGCAGCAAAACGATACCCTTACTCAACTTGCCACGTCTTTTGTTCTGGATTGCACGACGCAGATTTTTCAATGTCTCACAATAAGACGCTGCATTGATTGTCTCATTACGAGGCAGAAACTCCACTAGCAATACTCCTTTTCTGTCCCAAAAAACTGTGCACATGATTTTCCGGGCAGAAATTGTTTGCTTAAACTTCACTCTTTTGGGTGATGATGAATTCGCCATTCCATGGATTGTTGTTTCGATTCTGGTGTGACGTAGGCCACCCACGTTTCGTCAGCAGTAACAATTTGGTCTAAAAAATCTTCACCTTCACTGTGGTACCTCAAGGAAAGTCAATGCACTGCCTAAAAGTTGGGTTTTGTGCAAATCCGTCAACATTTTTGGAACCCAACGTCAACACAATTTCCGGTAATTCAAGTTCTCGGTAACAATGCGATACAAAACACTACGAGAATACTGAGGAAAGCAGTCGGACAATAATGAAATTGTAAAGCGTCTGTTTTCTCTCACCTTTTCGTCCACTTTCTGCACCAAATTTTCATTAACGACCGAAGGACGCCCACTCCGTTCTTCATCATGCACATTTGTGCGGCCATCTTTAAATGCTCTCACCCATTTCCTTACCATTCCATCACCCATAATGTTTTGTCCGTAAATTTCAACGATCTCACGATGAATATCGATTGGTTTTACGCCTTTAGCACTAAGAAATCATATAACAGCCCGTACTTCACAATCAGCGTGACTCACGATTGTTGGGGGCATCTTAAACACTGGAGTAAACAAGTATACAATGAAGAATCAGACTGTAATGGCGTCAGTGCGTAGACAAGAGATGTAGGTAACCAGCGTACTTACTTAAAAAACATGCCTCGTATATGTATATATATATATATGTATATATATATATATATATATATATATATATATATATATATGTATATATATATATATATATATGTATATATATATATATATATATATATATATATATATATATATATATATATATATTTCTCCATGATAACATATTAAATGTGTTAAAAATGTTTATATTGATACTGGGTTTTAAATTGATAAACATAATTTCAATTGCAAATGTAATAAAAGTTGGTTCCTACCTAGGGTCAGCATTTAGCGCATGTGTAACGTGTACTTACATCTTTCAGGAAGCCACAGATGCGATTACAGGGCTATATTCAACTGGGTTGAATTTGGTTGCGTAAAATGACACAAAACGGTTTTTTAACATGAGAATTCCGCTAACGATGAGAAATCAGTAAAGTGCATAGAGAAAACATTATTAGTTATAGAATGGTTCGAAAATGGGTTAGGCTTAACCAATTTGATTTAAAAAGTTGACTGTGAAGTTTCTACCAAACTTTGATGGGACGTTAAAATTATCGGTGTGCTCACGAGTGATACCGAAATGTTGAGTAAGGTGCACAAAACCAAATCTTTAGTCGGTGTATTGACTTTTCGTGAGCGATACAATACCGAGGGAATCATTTTTAAGCGAAATTTTTATAAGTAATGAAATGTGGGTAGAATAATGTAGGTGGTGATGAATACAAGTACCTGGGTATGAAGATAACTCAAGATGGAACACTCGATGCTGCTATAAAAGACAGAAACATACAGGGTAGAAAAGCCATATCCATGATGAACGGAATTCTGTGGGACCAAACAATATCTAAAGCGAACAAACAACTCACATACAACACCATACTTAAAAGTGTAATCACATATGGCAGCGAAGTTTGGCAAATGAAACAAAGAACAGAGAAACTGTTACTAGCAACAGAAATGGACTTCTGGAGAAGAGCAGCAGGAAAATCAAGAAGAGATCGGATACCAAATGAGAGAATACGTGAAATGATGGAAGTCAAGCATACAATAGTTGATGACATAAAAACAAAACAGTTAATATGGTACGGCCATGTACAGAGAATGCCAGATGACAGGATTCCAAAACAGATTTTGACGTGGACACCACAAGGGAGAAGGAAAAGAGGAAGGCCGAGAAAAAGCTGGAGAGAGGGAATTGAAAAAGAACTAGAGGAAAGAGAAATCCCTCCAGGCCTATGGCTGAATAGAGAAGAATGGCGGTTAGGAGTCGGAAGGCGTCGGAGAACGCTGTAAACCGATAGTAGTAGTAGTATAATGTACACTGGAATATAATTATCAGTCCACAAAATGGCGGCATTCAGCGGCTATTACGACTATGTTTTGAGAGTCTACATGCCAGTCCACATACAGCCAATCAAATTAAAGACCTTATCACATTATTTTGCTGGAAATAATTGGACCCCCACCATACAGTCCACTCTAGCGACGAGTGATTACAATTTGTTTCTGCATTTGAATACTCATCTGATTGGGCAACGCCAAAAGTCAAAATGTCCGTACTGCAGCGGTTGTCTAACCAGGAACCATCTTTGTGGATGGAATACAAAAGCGGGTCCTACGGTACCATAAGTGCCTTAGTTTTAGAGTGTATTATGTAGAAAAGTAGGGTAATGTATAATCTTTCACATCAATAGATATTTAAAAAAAATGTTTATTGGTTGTTTGTTCTTTACAAACGGTATTTAATTTAAAACCATGATTCGTATTATAACTAAACGATATACGATATATTTAATTTTATTACTCACATCATCTATAAGAAATTTTAACTTTCCAAGAAATTTCTGTGCCGTCTTAAACCTTTGCTTGA
Organism: Diabrotica undecimpunctata; assembly: GCF_040954645.1. Taxonomy (NCBI): domain Eukaryota; kingdom Metazoa; phylum Arthropoda; class Insecta; order Coleoptera; family Chrysomelidae; genus Diabrotica; species Diabrotica undecimpunctata. The sequence continues at coordinate 67,120,162 of NC_092810.1, read as the reverse complement.
ATGAGCTCTTCGTAACAAGTGCTTTGAGATTTCTTGCAGATACACCAATTTGCTCCTGTGAAAAAGAAGTAATAATAAATTTAAAATTAAGTATTGAAATGAATTTTCAGATGGTCAAATTATCCTCAAGTTTACTATGAATGGAGATAATAAAATAAGTTTAGAAACAAAATTTAAATTATAGCTAACGTTTTTATCTTCGACGTATATCTTCTATTTCTACATGTAGTAATTGTCCCCCTCGTATGTTAGTAAAAAATTTGAATGAACTGTCCATAAGACAAGTAAATGTGTTTTTATACAAATTTAATATGAAATATGGTAATTGAAATTTATAGTAATTAGGAATCTTTGCCATCAAACTGTTGTGCATCCAAAGTCTTAGTACGCAACGGTGTAACTGTTTTTTTCTTTTGCGCATTTGAGATAGTAGTCAATTTTAAAAATAAGATAGAGTAACTTTTATGTTCTCCAAATCTCAACGCTATAAAGCGCCATAAACGCTATGGTTTATTTCATTAAGTATATGAGTGAAACGTTGGAAGAATATATTTTAGTAGTATGTAATGAACGTTTTTGTTTTGTATGTATTTTTGAAAGGTTAAATTTGATCGATGTGCATACAAAATCAACTCGTTTAATACATAGTGTTAACAAAAACTGAATAATTTAAGCGACTAATGATCATATGCTGTATTTAGCATATTTTCCTGTGGGCTTGATAATCCCTGTGTGCGAATGGAGCGTCCTTTAAAACTAGGTGACCTTAATAAAGGCTATCCTAAAGCCGCAGATAAGGATGGACAGCAATGTTCACCTCTAATCTCGGCCAAACCGGAGGCTGGACCAAAACGTTCACCTCAGCCTGAAGCCGGAGCTAAGGATGAACAGCAATGTTCACCTCAAGCTTCGGCCCAAGCGGAGGATGGACAAGGACCACCTCGGGAAAACCGGCCAAAACGCCACAGAATTAGCAGCGGCGCCGAGGCAAAAAGAAGGAAGAAGGCCAGAGAGGCGATGGGAAAAGCACCCACAGGAGCAGCTCATCCCTCTCCAGCCCCTCCCAAAACAAAGGTGAAGATGCCCACATCGGAGGCTGACAACGGTTCCACCTCCAAAAGAGGACAGGAACCAACAGCCCCCGGTGTGAAGCGCCTTCGCCCAAGTACCTCCACGGAGGGCACGCCGAGGAAGCATAAGAAGTCACGCGGTGGTGGAAACACCGCTGCGCCTTCCCAAAGCTTCGCCGAAGCTACCTTAAGACATCTTAAAGTTGCTATTATAGATAAGTTAAACCCGTATGGAAAGGTCACCGCCGACCGGGCAAACCTTATTAAACACAGCCTAATCGAGGAATTGGACAGAACAATCTTGTCACCCTCGAGCAGCCAGGTAAAAGCACCCACGTTCAAGTCGTGGACTTACTCGGGTGAGATCATCAGAGTAGTCTGTGATGACGATGAGGCGCTTGCATGGCTGGAAAAGGCTACATCTGACCTCAAACCGTGGGAGGAAGCATCACTGGCTGTTTTCAGTCAGGATAAGCTCCCAAAACTTACCAAAGCTTCTCTATGGATCCCGGAGGATGCTATTAGCACCTCTGATGACCCAGAAAGAGTGCTGCGGAGGTTAGCGGCGCAAAATCCAGATATGGCAGTCGCGAGATGGTGCACCTTCCACCATGAGGTAAAAAAGGATCCTAAAGGACACCTGTTTGTCTTCGGAATCGGAGACGATGACATGGTTGTCCTTAGGAAAAGGGCAATGAGGCTGAGCTGCACATTTACCTCATTGTAAGGGTACCTAAGGTTTCCTAAGGAACACCTTAGGAAGACAGCAAGAACAGCTTTTAATGGAGCAAAACGCACCAAACTCAAAGAGGATTGGGATTCTTACCAATCAAATCTCAGAGAGTTTAAAAAAGTCTGCAGACAAAGACAAAGAGCTGCTTGGAGAACCTTCTGTGAGGAAATCGAAGATTTCCCGCAGGCTTCCAGGTTACAAAAAGCGCTCTCAAAGGACCCACATCGGCATGTCGGCATACTAACGAAGGAAGATGGGAATAAAACTTCCAACCTTCGCGAAAGTGCTGAGGTCCTGATGAAAACACACTTCCCCGGTTCTAGTGTCTCAACAGCACCAAACCGGATGGAAGAAGCAATCATACCGTCAACAAACGACTGGCACCTCGCCAGAACAATGATTAATGAGGAAAAGGTAAAATGGGCCATATTGTGCTTCACCCCTTTCAAATCACCAGGGCCTGACGGCATATATCCAGCCCTACTACGGTGGGGACTGGATATCCTTCTGCCGCACCTCGTGGAAATATTCAGAGCCTCTTTGGTTCTGAGATATATTCCTAGGAAGTGGAGAGAGGTACGTGTGGTCTTCATACCAAAACCAGGTAGGATGGACTACACCCTACCAAAGGCTTTCCGACCAATTAGCCTAACATCCTTTCTGTTGAAAACGATGGAAAGGCTATGCGAGAGGTACATAAGGGATGAAGTTCTGGTCCATAACCCACTTCACCCAAATCAACATGCATATACTTCGGGAAGATCTACCGATTCTGCACTGCATCATGTAGTGGGAAGAATTGAAAGATCGCTGGATAATAAAGAATCCACCCTAGGTATATTCATAGACATTGAGGGAGCGTTTGATAAAACCACATTCCCAACTATCACCCAACAGCTCAACGTCAGGAATGTTCCCCTGGCCATAAGCGAATGGATATTCAGTATGCTCTCTAATAGAGCAATAAGCATAAATGTAGAAGACGTTTCTGTTAGAGGCATGGTTACGAGGGGCTGTCCACAGGGTGGGGTGCTATCACCACTACTCTGGAACATAGTTCTAGATACCCTGGTTGACCAACTCAGCAGCAACGGTTTCTACACAATAGCCTATGCAGACGATATTGCTGTCCTGCAAAGCGGTAAGTTTGAGAGCACACTATGTGAGAGATCACAAGTTGCTCTCCGACTAATAGAAACATGGTGCAAGGAACACTTACTATCTATAAATCCAAAGAAAACTGAGATGGTCCTATTTACCAGGAAAAGAAGAATCACGGGCTTAATACCCCCAAGGATTCTAAACTACAGTCTAAATTTTTCTGACGAGGTGAAGTACCTTGGTATTACCCTTGACAAGAAGTTAACATGGAACTCACACTTAGATGGTAGAGCTAAAAGAGCATATATTGCCTATGAGCAGTGTCGACGAACGGTCGGACGCACCTGGGGCCTCACGCCCAGGGTGATCGCCTGGGTCTACACCGCTGTCATTAGGCCAATGCTAACGTACGGAGCTATTGCTTGGGTACCAAAAGTGCTACAGGCAACAGCGATTAACAAACTAAACCATATTCAGCGGATCGCTTGCATAAATATAACAAGTGCCATGAAAACAACACCAACTGCTGCAATGGAGTTGATCATTGGCATCACGCCTCTAGATATATATGTCAAAGAGGTGGCGCTAGTGACAATGATGCGACTGCGCTCAGCTGGTGCAAACCTTGATGTAGGAATGGGACAATTGAGAACTCGTTTCTGGCGAGAAGAGTTGGATGCGTTACCACTTCTACAGGCAGGCTGCGACTCAATTGAACCAAAGTTTGTCTTCAACAAACCCTACAAAATTGAAACAGGACAGTATATGGAGACAAACGTGGCAAATGCCTATTGCATATACACCGATGGCTCCAAAATGAAAGAAGGCTCAGGATGCGGGATATACTCCAGATCACTGAACCTAAGAATAAAGTGGGGTATGGGCAAAAATGCCAGCGTAGTTCAGACAGAACTGACTGGTATCTCCATAGCCGCAAAAGAGATAACCCAAAAAGGTATAGCAGGTAAAACTATAATCATCTGCACAGATAGCAGACAAGCGCTACTAACCTTGAATAGACCACGTGTCACATCAGGTTTAGTAATGGAGTGTCACAAGTCACTAACCCAAGCTTCGGATGGTAATACCATCATCCTGAGGTGGGTTAAAGGACACAATAGGAATAAAGGCAACCGCATTGCTGACCAATTAGCTAGGAAGGCGGCAGGCCTAAGACTCTTAGGACCTGGGGATCTTTTTGGTTGGTCAACTACAACAATCGCGGAAATTGTCAAATGTCACTCCCATGCGCAAACCGTAAAAAGATGGGAAGAAGGGAAAGGATGTAAACTTGCCAGGGTAACACTAAGTAACCTTGAAGAGTCAACATCTAAGAAGTACTTGGGAATGACCAGGAAAAACCTACGTTTGGCAGTTGGTTTTTTAACTGGTCATTGTCAACTAAGCAAACACCTCCATACACTGGGGCTAGCAGACACACCTCTATGTAGGAAGTGTGAACGAGAAGACGAAACTGTAGAGCATGTCCTATGTGAATGCCCAGAGTTATCGTTAATACGAGAGTACGCGTTCGGCGAGTCCTGGCCAACACCTGCCCACATAAGAGAGATGTCTCCTGGTGACTTGTCCACCTTCCTAGAATTGGCAGGATGGACAATGAGCTAAGGGTGACAGCTCCCTGGGAGGATGCACAATGGGTCAATTGTGGCCTAAGTGCTGTGAAACTTAACTCGCCCCCCTACTCTACAGATACAGATACAGATACCACCATTTCATAGTTGTTGGTGTATTTTTATTACTTGTGTTGCATTTAGCAGCGTCATAATTCTGTTGTTGAATATATTGTTATTGTTTTATGTATGTATTTTATTTGTTGACTCCTAACAAAGTTCCCTGATATATTTGCTTTTTACCTTTAAATATAACTATACCTTTGACCAGTAGAAAAATCAGGCTGATTAAGTTTCGTAGGTAAGTAAGTGTAATACCCTATATATTTATTTTTTGTTTATGTAGAGTGTTGACCAAATTTATTGAATAATTAACTGTTCATATCTTTTCTTGGGTTTGATCTCTGAACCTAAATATCTTTCCTTATCTCTTTTCTTTTCTAAGGTTTCTTAATTTTCTCCTTAAACCCCAAAAAATTAAGTGGCGCCCTGTTTCCTATCTTATCTTATCTTTGGTAATTTTACCCATCTATCTTTTTGTTTATTTCTGTGTCTTTTCCAATATCTCTTATCGTATCTTTACTTATTTCGTCCGTTGGACCCATTCCTGGTTCCAAAAGCTAGTTTCGAACCCACGACTCGCTCTTCACCAACCATCTGGCTGCCGTCCGCAGTGTCTCCTTGGTGACCTTTCTAGCACCATCCAAAAAAGGTTTCCGAGGTTACACATATTTTTATGCCGCCCAAAGCGTGGGGCTTATATCCTTTTGTTTTTTTCTTTGTTCGTTGCCTTTGCTTGTCTTTCACATTTATATAACGCCAAGCTACGAGAACCCCGATCAGCTTCCGTGTTCTATTTTTATTTATTTCTTCTTCTATTTGTTTTATCTCTATCTCAGAGTTCTTTATTTTCTTCTTGCATTTCGTCTGGCAAACACACTACAAAAGTTCTCCAGATTTATGTATAAATTTTGGAATTAAACCTGATCTTTCTTTGGTATATTTGTACTATTTTTATATTTTTTTTATTACCTGTAGACTTAAATAATTAAAAAATGAATAATTTTGAAGTCAATTTTTTTACTTCAGAGAAAATTAATTATGAGTTAAAAATCAGAGGAACTGTTACGAGTAGAGAAATAAAAGAAAGGAAGAAAATCCTTAAGAGATTGTTAGTTAGGGATAACAGCAATCAATTATCTTTAGATACCTTAGATTATGATAACGAAAAGACTGCTATTAAAAATTCTTTCGATAAGATTTCAAAGTTAGTTGAAGAGTTTGAAGGTTCTTCAACAGATTCTTGTTTTCGCCAAGTCAAATCACCACTTATTCATTTGTTAGGTAGAATAGATCGTCTCCCTATTCCCGAGCCTTATTCTGAGGAATCTATTTCTTTTCGAAATGAATCTAATGCTACCTGTTTGTTATTGGAGCAAGAGATGAATGATAAAGTCATTCCTTTAGCTTCTAGTCCTTCTTCTATCGAGTATGTCTCTCCTGCTGCTCCGCAGATAATACATGTTTCTACTCCCGATTCAAATATCTCCCAATATTCCATATTTAAATAGAATGTTAAATTTAATGGTGATCCCAGGACTGTGTTTGATTTTATTGAACGAGTTAATGAGTTATCTGAATCCCGTAATGTCCCGAAAGATATTTTATTTAATTCGGCTATTGAATTTTTCTCTGGCGATGCCGCGGTGTGGTTTCGCAGTATTAAGTCATCAATAAGTTCTTGGGATGGACTTGTTGAAGTTCTTAAATCCACTTTTTTATCTCCCGATTTCGACGAAGATCTTTGGGTTCAAATCAAAGGTCGCAAACAAAAACGTAGCGAGTCTATCGTAATTTTCGCCGCGCAAATGCTATCGCTTTTTAATCGTTTATCTCGCGAAGCATCCGAATCCACAAAGTTAAGGATTATTCGTAAAAATATCTTACCTGAGAATATTTCTCATGTCATTTTAAAAGACATTAATACCGTGAGTGAACTAACTCAAATTGTTAAGAAGTTGGAAGATGCTAACCCTTCATTGTCGGCCAAGTTCTTCCAAAATTCTAAAATCTCTGTTGTCGAGACTGATACTCCTCAGTCGAAGCGTCATTCTCACAACAATGCCTCAAATGCCATATCTTCTCCATCTGCCTCTAATCACGTATCTAATTCATCTAATTCGAATGATAAAAACACTTCGAAAGTAGCTACCTGTTGGAATTGTCAAAAAACAGGTCATATCTATCCCGTCCGTAAAAAGGAACGACAGCACAAGTTCTGTTACAAGTGTGGTAATGCTAATGTGACTGTCCATACCTGTAAAAAATGCCGCATGCCTTCAAAAAACTAGTTCGTCGAGTTTGTTCTGTCGGTGCAATCTCGTTATCTTTCCGTCCCAATAAATCCGACGTTAGAATTCAAAATAAATGGAAACAGTGGTTAAAAACCGTCAAATATTTTTATCGTAATAGTGTTACTAAAATTGCCGCCCCAAAGGCTATCTCCGAAAAACCACAACTTTCTTATCTGGAAGTCGACAAGGACCGAATTGATCCTTGGTTTGATGATTTTCGCTCTAAGATTTTATCAGAGCCCAATAAATATCCTCAGTGGAAAGTAGAGGATGATTTTGTTTTTAAATTAATTCCTTCCGAATTACCTGTTTCCACTAATAATAAAGAGTGGAAAATTTTAGTACCGAAACCCCAAAGAAATAATATTATCACTTCTTGTCACGATCCCCCTACCTGTGCCCATCTTGGCTATTTCAAAACTTTAAATCGTATTTAAGAGTTGGCCCAATATTATTGGCCCAAAATGCGGAAAGATGTACTTCGTTTTGTTAGGACTTGTAAAATCTGTGGAGCTCAAAAGATGTCGACTTTGGCTCCCATGGGTTTAATGGGACGAGAAAAATCCGCTAGGTTCCCTTGGCAAATAATTGCCGTAGATCTTATTGGTCCGCTTCCTCGCTCAAAAAGAGGATACACTTTTCTTCTTGTTGTTACCGACTGGTTTTCGAAATTTACGTTGATTCATCCTTTGCGGAAAGCTACCACGCAAAATATCAATAATTTTCTTGAAAATGACGTTTTTCTTATGTTCGGTGTCCCTCAATTTCTTATATGTGATAACGCCCGAAATCTTAATAATTCTTCGTTAAAGAATTTATGTAGTAAGTATAAGGTCCAAAAAATGTGGTTTAATGCTGTCTATTCGCCTCAGTGCAACTTTGTTGAACGTAGCAATAAAACCATAGGAACTGCTATCAGGTGTTATATTAAAGATCATTCCGATTGGGATAAAGAACTTCCAAAAATCCGTCAAGCTATAAATATCGCTAGACATGAAGTCACTAAATATAGCCCATCTTTCCTTAATTTTGCCAGGTATGTCCCTATTGCCGGTAACTATTACTCTTTATCTGCCGATAATTTGCTATCTACCGTTACTTCAGAGCAACATGACAAATATGTTTCTGAAATACGAGGGTTAAGTGAAGTATTTGATGAAATACAACTTAATCTGAATAATGCGTACCAACGCAATGCTAAAACGTATAGCTTACGGCGACGCGATGTTCAATTTCACGTCGGTGATACAGTTTGGCGACGAAATGAGGTTCTATCAAAAGCCGTCGATCAGTTTATGGCTAAGTTAGCACCCAAATATATCTTATGTACGGTAGTCAAAAAGCTGTCTCCCCTTGTATATACACTGAGAAATCCCGATGGTTCAAATGCTGGGAACTGGCATATTAAAGATTTGAAACCATATCTCGATGATCCTGATAATTCGTCAGGTGATGATGAATCCGATCAGGATTAGTTTGTTTTTTTATCATATAACATTATCTACCGTCCTATCTATATATTCATATATATGAATATTTTTCTCTTCTATCTTCTCTCGTCAACCTCTTTGATTGCCCACCAGAAGTCACATATCTTTGAGTACGGTTAGGTGAAAAATATCACCATACCGTTATCTATTAGATCGGCTAGTGAGATAATTACTCGCTGGTCTCTAGTATCTTACCTATAAGTAAAAAATCACTTGAATTATCTTTGAGCCAAAACTCATTACCTTACCGATAAGTGAAAAATCACTTAAATTATCTTTGGGTAAAACTCATTACCTTACCGATAAGTGAAAAGTCACTTAAATTACCTTTGAGTAAAGTTTAATTTATCTTTGCTCGCTATCTTATCTTATCTTCTTAGCTATCTTATTTAGGTGGAAAACCACTTAAAATTATCTGTGCGAAAGCTCATTACCTGGTCAGTACGCGAAAAATCATTTGCTTACTGCACCGTTAAAGTGTAATAACTTTAATTACGTTATTATACTTTTATTACCTATATAGTAGTTATAGTAACTCCTTCATTATCTAGTATAAGTTTTTTTATTTGTATAAAAAACTGATACTCAATCCTTTATGGATTTATTGACCCCGAACGGCGATAAATTACTTTTGCTCTGTCATACAGCCAGTGATAAATCAAGCTACCATGGTGAATCATGAGAATGAAATTCTCGACGCAAACTCTTTTTTTTCTTTTTCTTCTATATTTCGGAATCTGTTTTGACCTTACTAGTTGTCACGAGAGGAACGGCTAGGATGATCTGGGATTCGTCCGCTAGGGACCTGTTGAGCTTTTAAGGAAGACAAACACATTCCTCTTAATTCTTCTTACCCTTTCATTCTTTTAGTACTCATGTTGTCTACAAACCCCTTTCCCTGATATGACTTAGAAGTTTTCGTTATGTCAACTTCGACCCGATTGTGACTTTACCGATTGCGACTTTACCGATTGTGACCCTAAATTAAATTTAGGCGTGTAATACGCGAAGCTATCAACTGACAACCAGGTACTTAATTTCTTTTTTTCTTCTTCTACTCTTATTAATGCTAGTTGAGTTTTATTTAATTCTTTTTGACTTTCACTTTGGCATATGCTTTCCATTGTGATTAGGATTTTATCCAGTGTTGTTATTTAAGCCATTTCGATATCTTGTTTTTAATTGGAGATTCCCTAAAAATATCTCGTTCTCTAATTTATCTTAACGAATTACTGATGAGTACTGATCTCGATGTTACATATCTCTTAAATAGGCATTTCTTTTGTATCGAGGTTTACCTTAAATGATTTTATTATCTTAACGTTTGGTTACATCATTTCTTAATGATGTTAACGTCTCTTATATCTTGTACTTCTTTTCGATGTACGTCCTTCGAATCGTTTGAAGGGTATATAAAAAAAAAATGTATCCTTAACTTTTGATCGGAAACCGTTTTCTTTCTTCTTCTTCACCAGTTTCCACTCTTGGGAGGGGGATGTGTAACATTTTTTTATATAATTAAAATATTAATTATTTTTATTCCTTTTACTCCCATGATGATACGCTCATGTTCGGTTTACCATCTTCAAAATTTTATTGAATGCCCGAGATTTCCCTGCGTCCGAAAGGTTTTTAATCCTTTCCGTCTTAAGCCGGAGTATGAAAGGAAATAATGCTTTTCGGTAAAGGCGGGTCTTTTATGATAGATTTGTAAATATTCCGAAGGCTCGTATAGTAATTTTTCTGTAAAGACCCAATCTCGGGATTTCATATTTTATCACGTGCCAACTTACCTCGAACTTTCCGATAGCCGTTATAACCTTATCTTCTTAGAAATAGATACAGGCTGGCCTATCATTTGGGGGGGGGGGGGACATACCCTCACCTTTTCTTGGGTAGTTTGGTAAAATTTTAGAGGAACCAAGTTAGTTACCGGTGGGCATTCGTCGAGTTAAGACGCTTAGCTCACATTATCTTATCTGCTACCTTACCGTCTTTGTGCATTTTCTTTATAAGTGTGTATACACTTGTTTATTAGAGTTTTGTTTATCTTACACTATATTAGATTAAGTATAGTTGTAAAGCACCTTTAAGGGTAATTAAATTCAGTGTTTAATACAAGTATAGTATTAACTTCAGTGACTTAAAGTAGCAGTCGTCAGGAATTACCGTAAGTTACTCTAATCTAAGTATCTCCACTTATCTTGGCGAGTAACATGGTATGGCATCATATCATCTTCCATTATCTGGACGTACCTAAAGTTCATACAAGTCTTCAAATGTAGTTGAGAGTAACTACTGAATTTTGCATTAAATTTAAAGAACAGTCAGTATTTTGTTACGAACCAAATTCCGTCAACTCAGTTTATCATTAAATAATAGTGCGAGATAGCAAATCGACTAAACCAAGTGCGATTTGGTTAAATTATTATGTTTCATTTCTGTAACCTTTCTGTATTTTTGTAAACTTAGATTTTATTAATTTTTGTTATCTTTTGTGGTTGTTATAATTTTTATTCATTTTTTTTGTTGTTATATCTCGAGATACGCCAAAACTTTATTTGTGCATGATTGATTATATATCTTTGTAAAGGTATTTTCTAATTATATTTCTGCTTATTTTTATATGTATACCACCATTTCATAGTTGTTGGTGTATTTTTATTACTTGTGTTGCATTCAGCAGCGTCATAATTTTGTTTTTGAATATATTGTTATTGTTTTATGTATGTATTTTATTTGTCGACTCCTAACAAAGTTCGCTGATATATTTGATTTTTACCTTTAAATATAACTATACCTTTGACCAGTAGAAAGATCAGGCTGATTAAGTTTCGTAGGTAAGTAAGTGTAATACCCTATATATTTATTTTTTGTTTATGTAGAGTGTTGACCAAATTTATTGAATAACTAACTGTTGATATCTTTTCTTGGGTTTGATCTGTGAACCTAAATATCTTTCCTTATCTCTTTTCTTTTCTAAGGTTTCTTAATTTTCTCCTTAAACCCCAAAAAATTAAGTGGCACCCTGTTCCCTATCTTATCTTATCTTTGGTAATTTTACCCATCTATCTTTTTGTTTATTTCTGTGTCTTTTCCAATATCTCTTATCGTATCTTTACTTATTTCGTCCGTTGGACCCATTCCTGGTTCCAAAAGCTAGTTTCGAACCCACGACTCGCTCTTCACCAACCATCTGGCTGCCGTCCGCAGTGTCTCCATTGGTGACCTTTCTAGCACCATCCAAAAAAGGTTTCCGAGGTTACAGTATCTATCAAAGACTCTGTTTTTAATGTATAATTCATACTGATTTATTCCTATTATTGTACATTTGTTCCTATTACTTAATGGTCTTGAGGTTTCTACAAGATAAAAATTGTTGCATTTACAAGGTATTCTGTAAGTACAGTAATTTGATCTCCTCTGTGGGTTGTTGAGTTTTTTTTGGAAACAATATGTTTGTTGGTTATTTTAAATGTTATTGTGATAATGTTATTTTTCCTATTCTTTTTAATTTTTCTGATAAGCCTTTTACAAACATATGGCATTATTGTTATCTTCGAATCTCTTTTTGTGAGCACTTCTGAATCGTTTTTTTGGTGTTTTTTTTTTGTTTCCTTTCTTCAATCTTGTAAAATTTCTTGTCTGTAGATAAACTTTTTTTGTGCAAAAACTTTGTTAGTAGGTTTTTTCTTTCTGAAGTGCATTTTTGTTGGAGCAGGGGTTTGGTTGTTATTATACAGTGATTTGATAACTCTCTTTTTCATATTAATTTATGTTATGGTTTGAGTGATAATGTAAAATTTCCTTATCCTTCCCCCACCCCTACCCACAAAAATGTCATTGTTCGTTTTTATTTTTTTTTTCGGTGAGCTGCAATCAATTTAATACTTCAAAAAATTCACACTTATAGTTAAGGCTTTTACAAAACTTTTTTGTAAGGCATATTTTTATAGATCCGTATGTTGAGTGTACATAATCTAAAAATGCATTTTTTTTCGAAAAAAAGAGTATAGCTGTTTTTGGAGACGGCTGCTTTATGTATTTGATCAAAAAATATATCTCTGATATTTTTCCAAATTCTGTATTACCTTAAAAAGCCTGAAACTGTGTTTTACGAGTTTTTGGAAATTATACACATTGTATAGACTTCAAAATAGATCAAATCAAGGTGTTTTTATAGGTTATATAAAATTGGAAGTGAAATTTCTATTCATTTTTACATTATGTACACTTTACGTATTGATCGATAAAAAATAAGTTTTAATAAAGCCTTAACTATGCGGGTGATTTAAAAAAAAAATTAAATTTATTGCAAACCACCGAAAAAATAAATAAAAACGAAGAAATAACGTTTTTGGGGTGCAACGTGGGGCTGGCGGGCTAAATTTGCGTCTTATTTTTTTATTTACATAAAACGTAAAAAATAAAAAAAATTATTCAGGTTGTAGCGATTTTAAAAATCATGATTGATTCCCCAAAAACTCACAAAAATCTTCAAAAACCGTGAAAAAACATGTTTTTTTTTTGGGATATTAAAGATGTTTCGCCCAATTTTTGAATATTCTACAAGACTGAGTTACTTCAAATTATGTAAACCCCATAAAAAATTTGATTTGTTCGTCTCTGATTTTGAAGTCTACAAAATGGGGAAAATTCCCAAAAACTCCTAAAAAACCAGTTTTTCGGATTTTTAAAGGTGGCGTACATGGCGTTAAAATCAAAATAAAAATAATTATAAAATTGAGTCTTATTTTTTAATCACATAGAACGTAAACAAATGAAAAAAATTGAATTCTGGGAGTGAGAGCATTTTGCCCATCTTAACGGGGTACCCTTTCAGTTCATTGGTTTGGCGAAACTTGGGTCCACAGGCGCACAAAATTAAACTCACACATGAGCTGAATTTAAAAGACCATAAACAACGAAGTGATTTCGGTAGCTGGGTTTTGGGGCAGTTGAAAACTGACTCTAATTTTCATAGAAAAATCATCTTCATCGATGAAGCCAATTTTTGGAAAAATAGGTGCGCTAACAAACAAAATTGTCATAGTTAAACCGATGCCGATCCATATGAGATCCAAGAGCGATTAATGCATCCCGAAAAAGTCATTGTTTGGTGTGGATTTTGGGCTGGAGGCGTCATCGGCCCATACTTCTTTGAAAACGATGTTGACTAGGCAATCACGTTCAACGGCCAGCGCCATGGGTTGATGACTACCAACTTATTTTGGCGTGAATTTAGTTTTAAAAGGACGTGCGCTACGTGCTACATAGCTCATTCCACCTTGGGCATTCTGCACAAGCGATTTGAGAGCATAGTCATCTCGTGGGGAGGATACGTGGAGTGTGGGGTTTTCGTAAGTTACAGTTTTGTGCTAATAAGCCATAAATCACAGCGGTCCTTAAATCCAACATAACACATTGGTCATGGCATGAGTTAGCCGGATTTATGCGCCAGAATTAGGGAAAATTGGATGTTTCGGATGCGCGCCACCCAGAAAAGCCGCGGAGGACAGTTGAATGATAGCGTAGAGAGGCCTTTCAATCGAATAACGAATTTCGATGATATCTTACATATAGTTTGTTTTAATTTAAATTTAAAGATAGGAAGCGCCTAATTAAAAATGCTATATTTCAATTGTAGTTCACTTGAAAAAATAGCCATATTATTTTCTAAATTAAATTGACTGGGTTTTCATTTCAACAGAATATTTAAGTAACGTGTGTAACACATACTTAATCCGTTAGTAGTGGTAAAAATAAACATTTATGATCAAAATTGTTCTCTAATATATAATGTTAGATTGTTATATATCAAAACGGTACATTATAATTGTTATATCTCTTGCATCAATTTTGGGGGTAAAATGTCATTTAAAATGCAAAAAAATCAATATTTAAAAGGACCAAATTTTATGTATGAATTACAGAATTAAATTTTGTGTATGAATTTATCAATTAATACGATGCTGACAGTTAATGTTAATTTGTTTTAAGCTGTATAATGTATCATAGCTATATATTGGCCGTAAAGTTTGTAAATTAACTTACTATTTCCCTCTGGCATAATTTAATATGCTCTTTATCAAGTTTAGTTTTGCCCGTTCCAGGGCCTGTAAGAGACGCCTTACATATTGTAACATATTTTCCACATATAACCGAAAGATCTTCTAAAACTTGCTTAAATTGAATTTCCACATTCGAATCATCAGCCTCTAATGCTGATGTTACCTCAGAGAGGGCATCTTCCTAAAAAATAAACATATATTTAAAATATATAAATAGAAATAAAATTATTTTAAAATATTGTTTTTAGTTAATAAATGTGAGACAAAAAATAATTTTCAGCAGTTTCAATTTTTCTATGTGTCAATATGTTTATGATTAGTTATAGACAAGGTAAATGTATCAGTAATTTTAACAGCTCCATAAGTGGAAAGCATATGGATGAGCTCCAAATGACTTTCTTTGACTGGTTCGACAAAAAAACTTTCTTAGCGGACATTAAATATTATATTCAGGGTTATCATCAGCTTATTAATTGCTGCTTGGAAAATATATGCTGATCTGTTGTTTGTGGATATCACTCATTATTATGTCTTCCTGGACGTCTCTTTTAATATGTAAGAGACGTTAAGTTTTTAGTCTTAATTATCATAATAACATTACATAATTTGTCTATGCAACTAATCACTAATATTCTTTTTTAGCACCATAGCTGGAAAATTTAAAATTTCTTAAACATGTCGTCTGTTGTGGTATGCATGCATGTCTAATCCATAAAGTACTACCTATAAAAAATACACCAACAATTTCGTATTCTATTATTGGCTTTACAATGTAACATCTAATTTTCAAAAACTATTTGTAATTTGTTTATTTGCTACCAAATTAAATTTGTTTATTGGATTTTTCAACATATTTTTCAATTTAACGTTTGAAAAACTTTTACGAGAAATTTTCTTGTGGCATTTTAAAGTAATTACTATTTAAATGGGAATAAGCCACAATTAAAGGTTAAAGTAAGTTTATTGACGTTTCAATTTCCACTTCAAAAATCGTTCTCAAAATACAAACATTAGTAAATTATAAATTTACTAAATTATAAATTTACTAATGTTTGTATTTTGAGAACGATTTCCGAAGTGGAGATTAAAACGTCAATAAACTTAATTTAACCTTTAATTGTGGCTTATTTCCATTTAAATAGTAATTATTTTACGATAAAGTAATCTTTATTCCGGTTTTTAAGCAAACCCGCTTATCTGGTAAGGATCTATGGAGGAGTAACACCGAGTTGCAAGCTCTCATCAGGTACCGTAAAGTTCAACCATAGGTCAATCCGATACACGTATTCTAGTATAAGTAGTATATTCATTTAGATTTTTAAACTAATATTTTAGGCCAGAACCTGAACCATCGTCCGAATTGATAGTGATTCATATTCAATCGATTTTTGGTCAAAACATTTTTTTTTGTCCATTTCTATATCAAATCGCTATAAAATTTGGTTAAAAAATCCGCCAGATGGCGTTGCGTCAGATAATGATAGATTCGCGACTTTGCGTAGCAGAAGATATATTCTAATTTATTGCGCAATACGCCAGTCGTCAAGCCAGCCAAACATTAAGGTGAAAGATTACCCGTCATGTAAGTTAAACTAAATTATCTCACAGTAGTACCTTCTTTTATCATCCTAGAACTGAATTATTGGCAGATAATCTGGTTTACATTTAATATTGATTAATATTAATGCGGTGACATCTGCTTAAACTGGCATATAAACCAAAATGCCTGTTTTCTGTTAAATCGTCTCCCAGAACATAATTTTAAAGCTAACTTAAACGGAATTAGGTGTCAATAATTCAGTTTAAGTGATTTAAAAACAGCTTTTTAAGCGATATTTTAGAAGATATGTTGGTTTATTCTAAACTAATGCAGTAGCATAAGCGGCATTTTGATACGCCACTTAATTTTATTTATATTCTAATACGTCCTATTGCTTTGAGCAGAGATATACATAAACAACATGATTGTATCGAAAAACCGTTTTTTTTTCCTTGGTGTAAAGGTTTGAAATCGGTTTTATTACGACAATGAAGATTTTAAAAAAGACATGTTTTTTCTACACACTTAGGACAAATAAAAAAAGAAATATATTTTTTAAAGTGTGTGAAAAATTTAATTCTTAACTGAGCACTTTTGGTTTTCAAAGTCATCCTCAGAGCTACAGTCAAGTTTATAAAGTATTGCTCTGTGGATGGCTTTATAAGACGAAGGGGCTCAGCTAGAAATTAAATTCGTTACACACTTCAAAAATATTTTTTTTTTCCGTTCTTTCATTCAACAAAGATTTTCTTCATAAACAATTAATCAGTTCTTCATATACTCTGTATCAATATATAGTAAAAAATAAACAAAAAAAGCCCGGAAGAAGGGGAAAAATTCGTGTCTGCAAAAAAATTAAAAAAAACTTTGACCTCTCCGATAGAACAATACGTATGACTTTCGAAAAATCAGACATAAATATAACTGTGCTGAGTGTAGAAATGAGAGACAAACATGAAAAATCGAAAATTGGCTGAAGAACTCGTAAATAATGCAAAAGTTTACATAGACTAAATGTCAAGGATTCCACATCATTATTTTAGGTCTGAAAGTTCACGGGAGTATATTGGTAGTGGTAAATCCATCGCCTGACTTCACAAGGATTACCCAAAAGAAACGAAGGAGATAAACGCACCAGAAGTCAAATACTGCCAATACTTAGCTACTTTTCAATTATACAGCTAGTGTCTATAAACCAAAAAAGTACCAATG
This sequence comes from Diabrotica undecimpunctata, assembly GCF_040954645.1. NCBI lineage: Eukaryota > Metazoa > Arthropoda > Insecta > Coleoptera > Chrysomelidae > Diabrotica > Diabrotica undecimpunctata. The sequence goes on along the minus strand of NC_092810.1, from coordinate 67,102,960 downwards.
CGAAGTTTATCTAATTTACAATTATACAACAAATACTTGTGTGGAATATTAAAAATTTTATTTTGGAAAACGACTTGTCCAGACAAGAAAAGGAGAATGACAACTGACAAACAAATAATTGATTATACTTTCGTTGCAGTCTACGACCTTCAGACAGTGCTTTCTTGTCCACAGAGGAAACTTCATCCGTTTATTACATATCTAAACTAGCCGTTTGTACCTGTATGTTTGAGGAACTAAAAGGAGAGAAAATTATGCAATGCTACACCCGGGATGAATTAGAAAGAAAAAGAGGGGTCATAGAAATTGCAAGCTGTGTGCTCAAATATTTGCATTGCATAAATGACAAAGGGGACAATGTGAATAATGTAATATTTTATAGTGACAACTGTTCGAGAAGCTAGTGGCGCAGGCACTTGTTTTTTATTAAGGCGAAGAGCGGATGTTATTTTGTTACTAGCTTAAACCGCAGAGAGACTGATTTTATAGGCCTCTCTCGGAGGGCTATAATAAATAGCATTCCGTTGAAAAATACGGGATATCTGTATGGTGTCGACAGGGATGACACTGTAAGACCTAGTTTTGAATCTAGGTCGGACAGCAACGGCCCCTGCGTCTACAGAGCGAGAAACGGCAAGAGGCACCCCCCTGGAAACAGGAGTGAACAACCGCGTCAGGGCCGGGAAGGTACCCAGAATCCACTCGATACGTATCGGGGGGAAAAACAAAAAAACCGCAATCGTCAAAATAGACAGCTCCCAAATGTCGTCGGTTTCAGCTGAAACCACCGAGCTTCCAGCTCAAGTCGTTGTACACCCCGCCCTTTCACCCAATGTAGAGTCAGAGTATGTATCGGACGATACAGCTCCAGATTCAATTCCACATATCCCTCCATCCATTTCGGAGCAATCTGAAATGGCCACCCTAGACCGATTGTTCGATGACGAATACAGCAATGATGCGGTTGACCTTTAGTCAATCAATTCTAACACAGCTATTGCTAATACCGACGATAATTCCACCGCGGATTTTAATAAAAAACGCTCAGTCTTCGAAAAAACCAACGTATACAATGTTCGTCGCAGAGAGGACGGGAAGGCTCCCATCAAAAGACCGTGTTATAGCCCGGAACAAAATCCTGAGGAAAAAGACGTCGCAACTCAGATGCAACTTCTCATCCAAAAAATGGATGACATGCAGAGGAGCCATAACAGGCAAATTGAGGCTTTGATGGAACAACTATCAGAACTCCGCAAAGAAATTAAAACCAAGAACCGCGAAAATAAAGAGTTAGTTGCGCGAATAGTGCAACTAACGGAGAAAAAGGAGGGGGAGCCTAAGGTTCCCGCAAAGCGCACGCACGAGGCAAGTGCCAGCAGGCACAATGAAATGAGATTAAAGCTCGTCCCGATGACGAGATTAAAGCTCGTCAAGCCAAAAGAGCCCAGAAGAAAAGCGAAAACACACAAACAAAGCCCAGTACAAGCAAAAGTACTACAAACAGCGAACCAGTGGTAGCCGCTGACAAACAAGCCAAATTGCCAAAACCACCGGCAATAATCTTGAAAACTGTAGGAGAAAGCCAAAATATCCTGCGCAAAGCGGCAGAGAAAGCCATCTCATCAGACAACAAATTTGCAAAATCTGGACGATCTGTAGTAATACAGACCAAAAGCAGAGAGGGGTACCTAGAGATGGTGAAAATACTGGAAAATCACAAACCGGCTGTCGACTTCATAGCGTACCCTATCGACACACCGAAGACGAAAAGACTTGTAATCAGAGGATTACAAGTCAACATGGACCTAAAAACAATTGCGGAAGCAATTGAAGACAAAGGCATTGACCTTATCAAAATTGAGACAGTCAGATCACTGAGAGAGGGGAAAAAACTCCTACCTCTCTACAAAATCACTGTTCCGGAAGAGGAAAGAGAAAAAGTGAGAAAAATAAACAACCTCTGCTACCTCCGAATAAGAGTAGAAGATGAAACTAGACAGAAATCCGCTCTACAATGTTACAACTGCCAAAACTTTTACCATGGATCTAGTGCCTGCCACTGTGCCTCGCGTTACGTGAAATGCGGAGAACACCACCGATCATCAGACTACCAGAAGGACAAAGAAACAGCAACCAAATGTGCCAACTGTGCCAAATGTGCCAACTGTGGAGAGGCACACAGCCAGCTACAGAGGGTGCTCAAAAGCACCAAAAAGGAAAACCAAAGCAACAACTACTCCTAAATTCAGAGATGCACCAAGTGCACCCACCACCCGGCCTAACGTAAGTTATGCCGCAGCGACAAAAGCAGCTGAACCTCCAAAAGCTGCTCCTGTAGCACAAATGAGCGCTTCCACCGACAGCGATAAACTTATCGCTGCCATGAACAGCCAGCTAAGAGCATTCACAGATCACTTCTCGGGAATGTTCGAGAAAATCACACTTGTCCTCGATGCGATGAACAGATGTAGAAACGAATAATGCCAGAACAGTTGGACGAACTAAAGATCGGATCGTGGAATTCGGGCGGGATCCGTTCGAAAATTAACATTCTTGACGAGATTACCAACAGACTCGCTATAGATGTCATGGCCTTACAAGAGACTAGACTAGTCGAGAGAATTAAAACAAAAATTCCTGGTTATGTCATCTATAGAGAAGTTCGTACTTCGCGCTCAGGTGGCACGGCCATTATGGTAAGAGGGCAAATAGACCACCATCTAGTGCCCACACCACTTGGCCTGGTCACCATGGAAGCGACAATAGTTCGAATCGTCATGGCTAACGAGACGCTGAAAATAGTTTCGGCGTACGTTAGACCACATGATCCGGTACTAAATGAAGATCTCGATCTAATATTAGATTCAGACGAACCGACGATAATTATCGGCGATCTGAACGCTAGATCGCCCAACTGGTTTGACCGACGCACGAATGTTAACGGTAGACGACTCTGTGCCTATCTCGAAAACAAAAATAACACCATAGTAACGGGTCCCACAGACCCAACATGCTTCCATGGAGAACTTCCGTCACACATCGACATAGCAATTCTGCACAACATAGGGCAACAACACGAAATACAATCTGTAAATGAAGGCGATTCCACGCATAATGTAATCGTCATGACCCTAGGCGCAGTGGAACTAAATCCACTACAGCCCCACCAAATAAAGAAAATTAACTGGCCTAACTTCAGAAGAGTAGTAAGCGAAAATATTGGAGCAATTCCAATAATCAACAATATAGAAGAACTAGAAGAAAGTATTACAAAACTAGAGCAAACAATGCTAAATGCCATCGATGTCAGCACAAAAACAGAAAATAAAATAACGCAAAAAGGCAGATTTAAAGAAATTTCAAATGAGCTAAAAGATCTCATTAAAAAAATAGAAAAAGAAGAAGAGCGCAAAAAACAAGAAATCAAGAAGGCAAAAGAATTGCTAATGAATTAGACAGAGAAGTCAAAAGAACACTAAATGAGCACAGAAGCGAGCACTGGGACAATTTTATCCAAGAGCTAAATCCAAATCAATCCGCATTCTGGAAAGTATCAAAAATACTCAGGAAAGGCAAAAAACCTATACCGCCCCTACACGGAACAAACAGTAGAGTATTTACCGAACAGGAAAAAGCTGAAGTAATGCGAGAGACACTCGAAACCAACAACATGCAAAACTTTCACCCGGCAGAAGATCTAGACTTCACGGAGGAAGTAGAAAGAAGCGCTAGACGCTTAAGAAGAAGAAAAGGCATAATAGGCCTAGAACATACAAGCCCGGATGAAATCAAAGAACTAATCAAACTATTAAATCCAAAGAAAGCAGCTGGGCCTGATAAAATCACAAACATGGCAATTAAAAATGTACCAAACAAGACCATAGTGTACATTGCAAACATAATAAATGGAATACTACGACTGAGATACTTTCCAGACAGGTAGAAAGAAGCCGAAGTGATAATGATTGGAAAACCAGGAAAAGACGGGAGCTTTCCACAAAATTACAGACCAATAAGCCTACTTTCATGTCTAAGTAAAATAGCTGAGAGAGTAATCTTAAAATGACTCCAAACAGAGTCTGAAACAATCGGAATGATACCAGAAGCACAGTTCGGCTTCAGATCCAGGCACTCTTGCGAACTACAAGTACTTAGGCTAACGGAATTTATCACCAAAGGATACAATGAGAAAATGTACACCGCTACAGCGTTTCTAGACGTTAGTAAGGCATTTGACAGAGTATGGCACGAAGGCCTTCTCTACAAAATGAGTCAAAATGGATACAGTGAGGCGATGACATGTCTCCTTGCATCATACCTGACAAACCGGAGATTCAGAGTTCGAATAGGGCCTGCCCTGTCCGAAGTCGGAACTCTGGAGGCAGGTGTGCCTCAGGGAGCGGTGTTATCTCCATATCTGTATACCATATACACTGCAGATACACCCAGCGACCATAAAACTCTGCTTAGCCTGTACGCAGACGATACAGCGTTAGCAACAAGTAATAGAAACGTAAATTTTGCAACCAGAGATTTACAACGCTCTCTGAATCGACTATATGCATGGTGTATAAAGTGGAAAATAGCACTAAACCCGGAAAAACACAGGCCGTCATGTTTAGAAAACGAAGACAAATACCCAACATGGAACTAAATCTAGCAAATGAAAACATAGAATGGAGCAATCAAGCTAAATATCCAGGAGTGACCCTTGATCACAAGCTCACATTCACTGAACATGTTAACCAATCAGTACATAAAGCGAAATTAACAAAGATACAACTTGCCTCGTTAATAGGCAGGAAAAGCAAATTAAACTTCTGGACAAAAATAAGGGTAGCAAATAGCATAATCCTTCCAACGCTAACATACGCATCAGCAGCATGGGGACATACATGCAAATCAAATAGGAAGAAATTGCAAGTAGCTCAAAATCAGCTAATCAGAGAAGCACTAAATGTACCGAAATACGTACCTCTACGATACTTATACAGAGATACAAAGCAGAAAAGAATTCTTCACACAATGAACAAAAAAGCATATGACATATTCAATGAGATAAGAAACCACCCCAACAGAAAGCTGCGAGAGCTAACGGATTATGATGCAAACATTAGGACGACACATAGACGGCCTAAACAACAAATAGCTGGATATGTCCCAGTAGCATAAAAGTAAACGTAAAGACTGAGATAGGCACAGACTAGTCAAATACAACGCGGGTTAGAAGTAGGAAAAAAAAAGGTAACAACTGGGGTCTGGCATTTTACCACCAAAAAAAATATATTTAGTTTTAAGCTTTAGTATTAGAATAAAATCCGTTAAACACCTTCTAACTTCGCGAGTTAATTATAGTGACAATGAATAGACCAACATCTATTCATAATTCAAGGATAATTCAAGTGATAATGACCCCTATCACATACATGCATAAGCACGCGGAAAGTACAAAGAGAGCCTTATGCTCTCTTCGTACAGCCAACTTTTTGGCTCAGGCCCTTAAGGCAGGTCTATTTGGGAGACCAGAACGCGACTCTCTGAGCATCGAGGCCATATGCGGCAAGCATGGGCTCGATGGCCAGACCAGTCAGGCGCTCAGCTGGCGAGGAGAACAAATTAATTTTTGCCAAATCGGCAGCTGAGTGACCGAACACACACTTTTCCTGTGCGGAGAGGCATCAGCTTAGGCTGATGCCCCTCCGTGCAGGGCACACACTTTCTAGGGACATCAAGTCCAAAGTAATGCTCATACCAAGTAAATTCAGTAAAGTAACTAGGGAGAAAAGCTTTTAGCTACCCCTTAATTTCAGGTGGCCTAACCACAACCATGTAGATACGGAGGGTGTTGTTCATTACCCAAATCGCCCGACGTAAAGTTCATAAGCCTTCACTGCGTATGTCAGACGTAGTTAAGGGGTGGAGGAAAAACCTGGGGGTCAGATAGGTACCGATCCAGAATGATTAGCTCTTCTGGAGCGTGACCGGTTTGATCTTCGGACATGTGGATCCCACTGACTAGCAGAGGTATACACATGTCACTAGGGGTTGGGTTGAACGCTCCGCGTGTGTGTGTATGTGTTCGAGAAGCCAAAAATCAATTACGTGATCGCCATGTACAAATATACGGTTTCAACATTGGCAAATATAAAATCTATTACACGTAAATTTTTGAATAAACGTCACACCCAAAACTAGGTAGATAAAGGTCATTTAACTACAGAGAAAGAGGTTAAAAGAGCTCTTTGTAGCGAACCAATATACTTGCTATCCCAGTATGCAATAGCAAGGAAAAATACCAAAAAAATTGGCAAAAAAATCGGAGCAAAAACAACGTCATCACGACTTTGTTAAATTCTATAATAAATTAAATTGTCTGAAAGCGAAAATAATTGCATTTTGTTTTGAAAAAATTGTTTGCATTATAAGGATAAAATAAGTTGCAATGTATTTTTAGACAGATAGTTTAGTTCTGATTTCGTAGTGCACTTTTTTCTAAAATAGTGTTCGATTAAGTTACAAAAGATTTTTTTTGGACCTGAATATGGTGATCTAAAAATCATAAATTATTATAACTTAAAGGGTTGTTGTTTAAAACATTGGGAAAGCAATAAATTTCTTACTTATAATGACATTGTAATTTTTTTACTCGCCTGTAATACGTTCCTTATATTGTTGTCACTGTGGCTTAAATGCAAACAGTAATCACATTTTAGTCATAGAGGCATATCTGCATATTTCTCTGGATTTAGTCAATAACCTTGTTATTTGTTAATAATACTTCAACAAGCAAGACTTTTCATAATTTTATCCATGCAAATGAAACTCTAGTGTGAAATAAACGGTCGTAAACGATAAAAAATTAATTGTGAAAATTTGGATAGCTCTGGTGAAAAATGTTCTTGTGCATCTATGCCAGTTTATTTCACCTCTCATCACAAAATATATTGTGATGAGAGGAAATATACATCATTTAGGATAATTCTTTAAAATACGTAACCCAATTAAGGATAACTGTTTTGTAATTGTTGGACAATAATTCGATTACGTAGAAATAAAGCTTAAAAAAAAATAGAGCACATAACAATAAAGATATCCAAGAAATCGTGAAAGGAATAGTTAAAATAGTAAGAATATTGTAAGTTTAACCAATATGTTGTGGCGGTAAAAACTATACGGAGCCACAAAAATACAAATATATGCAATAGTTATCCGACCTATGATTTTTTACGCAAGCAATATCTAATAAAGATACAGAGTTAAATTGGATATATTGGAGCGAAAGATACATATAACAATATACGGAGGTTTAACAGAGGAGAATGTCTAGCAAAGAAGAACTAATAACGAATTAATGCAGATTATGGACAACCAAAAATAACGATACTTGCTAAAATTAACCAAAATAAAAAAAGAAGAATTCCAAACTAATAACAAACATTGAGGCTGTTACAAAAAAAAAGAAGATTTTATCGAAGAAAATGGATAGAGTAGATAAGAGAAGATCTGAAATTTTTGGGGATAGGGGATTGGAAAATCATTGAAGCCTTGGGCCTCTTAAGGCCTGCTGAGCTGAACTACACGTGCTACCAAGGTAAGCTGTGTTGCCAATTCTTTGAAGTTACGGACCGTTAACTTATGACTTGAACATAACTTAAAGACAACAAATAAAAGAGATATCATGTTTTAAATGCACCTTATACATTTATCTAGTGTGGTTATGTGAGCTAAAAGTCATCTACAGAAAGCTTTTCTGGAATATTAGTTTTGTATACTGGGATAGCGCAAAGGAAGAAAAGGAAAGGAAAATAATAGTTGTCGTTTAAGGTTTTAAAAATAGGTAATACCTGTAAGCTGCTACTAAATTTGTAAAATATGCACATACTCCTTGTCGGTCTTTACATTTGGGCTCATAGGTAACTGCAAAAGTTTCATGATATACCTTAAAATCGCGATAACATGTAGTTGGCAAATTGAAATACATAAACTAAAAAAATTTTGTGTTTATAAAGCATAAACTGCCATTCATTATAGTTAAGCTACAGTAAAATTCATTTTACACATTGCGATTAGCACAAAGGACAGAACATAATAATAAACGCAGGATTTATAAAAAAAATCATATGGAGTGGACATGCTATGTAGCTCCATTTACGTTGGATGGTACTAAGAGTTACCATCTCATACCAAAAGTATATAGTAACGTGTATCTGTAAACTATGTAGCAATCTCTAAAATATTTAATAAATGCTTTATCTTATATGAACAAATTTCTGTAACTCGTTTTATAGAGGGCAGAGTATAATGTACCAAAATCATGAATACCCGTCTATTCTTTCTAAATACATGTCTATTCTTAGTTTACGCTACTGTTTATTTTGACCTATATTTGATCTAATCAGGTTGTGACCAACCATCATGTATGACCACCTACCAACACTAGAAGCGAGGACATTAGTGCCAGTCCTATAACCGCAGACAAGTCATTTTTGACCCGTATGACCTATGTCGAAAATGTAAAAGAAAACTTTAAGCAAAATATATTATATTTATTTATATTTATTTTATGATTATTTTAAATGATTTGTTTCCAGAGCACTGTGATTTGATTCCACAACGTGTTCGCTTTTTTTGAGGTTAATCGATTTCACCTGGGATGGCAGCTCGTTTGACAGCAGCTCTAGTCGCTGCGTATTTTTCTGAGAGTTCTTCTCCTAGCTTTAGAATATAATTTCTGCGACTTATTTGCAGTTTATTCAAGGATTTATATAAGATCCATATATTTATTCCAGCTAAGCCCAGTAAATTCTAAAACGTGTGAAGTGGCCAACGCCTAGACGATGCCTTCACTGAATAGTTACATGCTATTTGGCCACTACATCAACACTATATTTTATCACATTATAAAATTCAATAGTTTCTGGTTTCTTTTTCTCAGTGGATGTAATTTGTACATGTATCCGAGTACATTGTACTAAGTATGACCACATTTTTATTGCTTTTGGCCTGATAATCAGTCAATGCGATATCAACTGTCTTTAGAAGTATTGTACTGTCCAAATTTACTTTCGCGTACTTCACACAAACCGGGATTTCACGTCGGTAAAGCTTATTCATAGTACCAAAGAGTACCATTCATAGTACCAAATTGTCACACGTAACATTTTTCTTTTTTAAAATGGTTGCATCAACTATTTTACCACATAATCACCGATATGCTCGTTATTTGGTTTCGCTTCGTCTTTCCCTAAATACGAAAAAGCATTGACAATGTAGTTTGTGCCTTTGTCCAAGGCCATCCCGAATTATTGCCCATATTTATCAAGTTTTGAAGCCATAAACTGAGTAAACCTACACCTACATTTTGATGAAAATAGTTGCTCGTCGACAGTGATATATGGTTCTGGAACGTAGCTGCTTTGCGAATTTGCAATAAAATTGTACCAAATTTTTGACACCAATCCAAACTTGTCGTTTTTTAGTCTCTGCAATCGTGTAGACCTGACATCGAATCTTTGATATTTCATTATTTTTCATAATTTGTCACGTGGCAATACCGCCTTAACAAAAGCATTGCCCCATTTCTCGTACCATAGCGAATTCAAATTTATAACTTCAGCACCTATGGCTCGTCGTACATATATTACAGCTATAAATAATTCTAACGCTTCTACTATTAGAGACCAAGTGTTTGAATGAACTCGGCGTGCTTCTTGAACAGTTGGTGATATGTTTCAAAATTTTATCGTAAATAAGAAGTCGCCAAGCACTGTTACATGTTTCATCGACACGGCGTTTGGCATATGATGTAGGCCCGGAAATATCTTTGAAAACATTTTGATGTGTTCTTCTACCAGCAGATGCATTACATAATGCTTAGATCTTCCAAAATGTACCATCAGGAGCTATAATTTCTGAGCTAATAGGAATTTGAGAAAGAACATCGTAATTACATCCTGCTGCTCTGACCGATGGTTGACTACTGCCACGTCTACTTTCAGCTCTGCTTCGTCGACCACGTCCTCTGCTTTCTTTAGATAGGCTGTCGTTATTCACTAAAAAAATACATTCTACATCAGAACGACAAAATACATAAAAGTACGAAATAGTATATTTGTATAAGATAAGAACATATATCAGACCTTCAACAGCGATACTCCCGGAAAAATCTCATTGCATCAACAAGTTGTTAATGAGTAAAGGGCCGATTATTCATAGACACGACACTTGATAGATGTACTTAATAAAAGTAAAAAAACACGTACTAGCACCTCACTATTTAGTTCAAACTCGACTGAACGACGTGATGGTCGCAAGTCGCAATGGATGATCTGGCGAACGTAAGTATGTTATCCCCTCCATTCAGACGGTATTATGTATTTCGACATTCTATTTCCATTAGTTATAAGTAGTAACACCCTAAACTCCAATATAAATTAGTATGTATCAATTGTAAATAATTTATACTAATATAGATAGTTGGATCTAGTATAACCTATCCGCGCTTTAAGGTATTTTCACAAAAAAACAAAAAATTAGTTATTATAGTAGACATATAGTTTTAAGTATATTATGTACCTGATAATTCACAAAATATCATAATATTTTAAGGCTATAACAAATATAAAATATTTACTGCACAGAGATGAATTTTAAAATGGGTCAAAATTGGAAGGGCCGTGCTTCTAGTGTTAAATGGCGGAAAATAGACACCACTGTGTATACTTGAACTATTTAGAAAAAGCTCTAGATTCTCTGAATAATGCTATGCAGTGTTTCTTCTTTTTCTTACGGTACCATCTTCTATTTAAGTTTGGTAACAATCTTAGCGAATAATCTTGTGCAGATCGAAACAGTGAATGTGAGTCAAAATCAGTCCAATCTTATATTTTTAAACCAGAAGTGTTTATATCTTCCCAGTCCCCTCTTGCCTTATATATTTTCATTTCGGTTATTAATTTCTAAAGCTTTGTTCTATTGTTCTTACCATAAGACCAAGGTAAGCAGTTTTTTTCCTTTTAATGTTAGAAATAAACCCTCTTTCTTAATTAAGTCTTTGAAGAACATCTTTATTCTAAACATGATTGTTTGGGTACCAAACGTGCTACAGGCAACACCAATCAACAATCTAAACCATATTCAGCGGATGGCTTCTCTAAATATAACAGGTGCCATGAAAACAACACGAACTGCTGCAATGAAGTTGGTCATTGACATCACCCTTTTAGACATATGTGTATGTCAAACAGGTGATGCTGGTGACAATAATGCTACTGCGCTCAGCGGACGCAAACCTTGATGTAGGAATGGGACGATTGAGATGTTATTCCTAGAGGGAGGAGCTGAATGCACTACTCCTGCTACAGACAGGCTGCGACTCAAACTTAAGTTTGTTTTAAAACCTACAAAATAAAAACAGGACAGTACAGGATGTCAAACGTGACAAATGCGTATTGCATATACACCGATGGCTCCAAAATAGAAAAATGCGGGATATACTCCAGATCACTGAACCTAAGAATAAAGTGGGGTATTGGCAAAAATGCCAGCGTAGTTCAGACGAAAAAATAGCTGCCAGCGTAGTTCAGATGGAACTACGGTATCTCCATAGCCGTAAAGCAGATAACCCGCAAATTTATAGTCGGGAAAACCATAATAATCTGCACGAACAGTAGACAAGTGCTACTAACTTTGAATCATTAACATCATCATCAGCCCATAGTCATCCACTGCTAAACATAGGCCTCCTCGAAAAAAATCCATTCAGATCAATCTTGCGCTGCTGCAATCCAGTTGGTACAAATCCTCTTTAAGTCGTCAGTTAATCTTGTGGTTGGTCTTCCCGGTTTTCGTCTATCCGCTTTCGGTCTCCACTCCAAGATTTTTTTGGTCCATTTATTATCCTTGACTCTAGCGACGTGTCCTGCCCACCTCCATTTAATTTTGGCTATGTGTTTTATAATGTCTTCTACACCACTTTTTCTACAGATTTCTTCGTTTCTTACCCTATCTCGCAACGTTATGCCTAACAATGATCTTTCCATTCTACGTTGCGTCACTTGTAGTTTTCGTGTAGATGTCCTTGTTAGGATGTCTCTGCGTCATATGTAAGGACAGGCAGGACACACTGATTAAAGGCTCTTCTTTTTAAGTTGATAGGTATCTTTGAATAGACCACGTGTCATGTCAGGATTAGCAATAAAGTGTCACGAGTCACTGACTTAAGCTTCGGATAGCAATAACATCATTCTGAGGTTCTCTAAAGAACATAATGAAAATCAAGGCAACCGAATTACTGACCAAATAGCTGGGAAGGTGGCAGGCCTAAGACCCTTAGGACTTGGTGATCTTTTTGGTTGGTCAACTACAACAATGTTTGATCAATTGTGGCCTAAGTGCCGCGGGAGTTGACTCGCGCTCCCTACTCTACAGATACAGATGCAGAATTACTATCTTCATTTTGGTGGTATTTATTTTAAGGCCCAGTGGATCTCTTTCCTAAATTACCTGGTTTACAAGTTAATGAAGAGCTTCTGGGTTATCATCAATAATCGCAGTGTCATCTGCATACGGCAGAGTTTTAATTGGGACGCCGTTTATTTTTATACTCTTTTTGGTAACTGTAATTATGAATTATGATTGAGGTGTCCAGAAAATATATTAAACAACAATGGAGACATCACACATTTCTGACAAACTCCTCATTGTATAAGTATTTTGTCAATTTTGTCTTGTTCTAATATCACGGATATTCTCTATTCCTAATATAGTTTGTTTATTGATTGTAGCGTTTTAAGCTAAAGTATTTGCACTGATAGCATGCACCTATAAAATAGAGGTAGCTATAAGACGAACTAATAAATAAAATCCACAAGGAAAATAAATTCCTGCAGCTGGCTGTATACCACGTATCACAAAAAAGAGGTTTAATTCTTTGTAAGTAGGTATATTTAAAAAAAAGGGCTACATTAAAATAACAAACGTTTTTGGAATAATAATTCCATCATCAGGTTAAAAGCCTAAAATAAGTATGAACCATTTAATTAAAGCAAACGTGATTGAAATGTTGACTAATGTTAAAAAAGCAAAATGGTTATACTTACAGGTTAACATGCCTGAGCCACCAAAATATTAGGGTAAATCCCTTTACAGAAGTTAAAGTTGCCAAGAAATGTACATATTGTTCTTAAAAATGAAAAATGTTTAAGATTTTATTAGATTTAACTTCAGGCAACATATAACCTTGCCTCACGTGTCAAAACAAGAATGTCAATGCACCATGGAACAGTGTTAGTTATACATAATATTACTGCAGCCAACCGATTCAAAAGCTTTAGTGATGTTAAAAATGATAACAGCAATCCAAGTGTTTGGATTTAAAATTTTTTTATTATTTAAATTTTGGATATGAAAGATGTAAAATTACCGATGGAGGTAAAGGTCACGGTTCGTAGACTTACTACGGTTGCCTCTTCCGACTGGGGTGGGGATGCTTGAGTTACGTCACCAGAGTACTCAAAACCCATTTATTCGCGATTGAAACTGAATGTAGAGTGCAGGTCGATTGCAGTGTTGATTGGTTGAAGATGAAGAATTACGTCACGAGAGTACAGTTTCGGGCTTAATGTTCATTGGTTAGGCGGAAAAGGCAACCGTAGTAAGTCTACGAACCGTGGGTAAAGATCATGTTTAAGAGAACGACGTATGTATTAGGCAGCCCATGTTACTCTTTGTCGTATGGAGTGTGGTCTGAAAGGTGTATTTGTGACTGATTAGCTTAGATATATGATATTGCCATTTATTTTGATCACATCTAGGACAAGGTAAAATTGAATTGTACATATTTGTAGCTAATATAAGACCTCATTTTTAAATGAAATTGTTTTTCACTGCTCGTATGGTAAAAGGTTTATATAAGTGGGCTCAACAAATTGACTAAAGATTAAAAATCTTCCGGCTGAAGAAATTAAAATTATAACCTATGGAATTAAATTTAGCATGAGAAGGATGAACTCCTTAGAGACTTGAAAAGAATAAAGGTACAGGAATTGACTAAAGAGTGGGGGTGGGTTTAAGGAAATAATAAGTGAATTATTCAACAAATTAGAGATAATAGAGATCCCTCATGCTTAAAGCATCTAGCACCCTAAGCAAAATCTATTTTGGTTATATTAAATTCGGTTTATATAAACCACGAATTTGATGGATGAGTGTGCTGTACTAAGTTGTTGACTAAGAAAGGGGAGCAATGGTTGAATAAGGATTTTTAAATTAATAATTGGGAAGGTGAGACCAGATGGACCTGTGTCTGAGAAAAGGAAATAGTGAATTCTGATAAATTGTTGGACTGTGAATTGTGTTTGAATGATTACTGAGTTTAAAACTAATGAGTAGATGGTGGATATATGAAATGACAGAAAAATAATAAAAGAAAGTAAGATGGACAGGAATATGATGTAGACATAAAGAGTAGAGATAAATATGAAATAGTAAAGTATAATGGACATGGGTAGTTATGAGGTTAACAATAGGGTCGGAAAAAAGGGGGGGAGGTGTGACAATAGTGTAAAGAAAGATGTGGCTTAAAGAGACACAATTATTGAATAGGAATAAAGGTGTGGACGATTATAGAGGAAGCTCGAAGCAAAGAAGCTAGGGCAAATTGGGAAATGTGAGCTACGAGAAGAGTTGTCGGTGTAAGGGTTAGAAAATCACGGTTAAAAGATACATGGCGATTGACGCAGTTGGGGCTTCTTTGCTTCTCTTTGACTATTTCCAAGTCTTCATACAGATCTAATTTTAGAAAGTTTTTTTGAGGAATATTATGTAACAAGGAGACGTCTTCTGGGATGTTGAGGGTATGTTTCTGTTGTATAAGATGTTGTGAAGTGTTCTCTCTTTTAGTGTATTCTAGGGAACAGAAAGCTAGTGATCTACAGGTTCTACCTATATATGTAGCATCATGATAGAATTTGCTCGTAGAAGAGAGTGGACCAGATTAATAGTTTCTTGTTTGGGAACTGAAGTAAAGAGATTGCTGACATCGAATGAAAGCATTGTGATGTTGGGATGAAGATTTATTTGTTGGAGATTGTTGACTAGATGAATGGTATTTTTAACTGAAAAGCTAGGGGTGAAGTTCGTCATATTGTTAATGAGATTCAATATATGAGATTCAATATAAATGGGAATGCCCTCTTTGTATATCTTAGGTAAACCATACAGTCTGGGTGTCAATGGGTTGCTAGGTATTTTGTAATATGGAGCATCATGTTCTGAAAGAAATTCTGCGAAAAGTTTATTGGTGGCTCTGATTTTGTTGATGAACTTTTTTGTTGGATCTTCGGGGAGTAGAGTGAAATTATTATCAGAAAGGAATATAGTGACTTTGTCGTTGTATAAACTTTGATCTAGAATGACTAGACAATTACCTTTGTCTGCTTTACTGATTATTAGATTGTGAGATTTAATTTTGTTTTGGATAGACTTGAGGGTTTGGAGTTGGTCTTTCTGTTTTTTGTCAGATAATTGAGGAAAAGAAACATTGAATGAGTAATTTTGAGAAGTAGAGGGTAGGTGATGGATAATGAGTTATTGGATGTATTCGATGGAGTATTGGAAATGGAATTATCGAAAGAAGTAGAAGATGATGAAAAATTTTTGTTTTTAAATTTATTGAAAAGATTATTAAAGAATTGAACTATTAAATAATTTATAGAAAACTGTCGGCAATATTAGCAGTTCAGACCCTGAGTAAACTGGCATGAGATATTAAATTATGTCTAACTTGAAAAAGAAGAAACTGTCATTTATGTCTTTTGTAAATAAACATTTTTAGTGACATTATTGTGAAATACTTTCACTACCACTAACTACAAATTTGAGCCAGAAGTCTTTAAATTCCCGATAAGTAACTTCTGGAAAATATTAAGCCAGCAGAAATTCTTAAATTTCCCATCTTAAGAAAATTGCTGGTTTTTATCAAAAGCATAAGATTTACTGGTGGAGTTTCTTTAAAGAATAAGTTTGTTAATTAATAAAATATCTCGTGCCAAGTGCAAGAGATAGATACAGATGAAAGAATATGTGAAACCCGTTTTAGCTTTCGGATGATAAATAAAGCCTAGAATTTGTATTTAAAAGATTATATATTTAAACAAAAAAAAAGGTAGTTACAATACACTGGATTTACCAGAAATAACTTTAATGTCGCAACGTTAAGTTATGAGAAACTTTCATGAAAATTTATGTTTAAATTCAAACTAAAAAGGTTACGATATGGAGAGTGTTTCATACGAAAAAAAGTCATTTTTTGTGTTTGTTGTATGAGTTTGTTTCGAGTGTCCCGTTCTTACAAACATATTTTATACTAACCCACCACCGATAAAATTATTGTTTACACAAAATTAGAACAATATACTATTTCACATAAAAGGAAGCAGATGTTTTGGTGACTTACTCTGTATAATATGTAGGTATCTATATACTGATTTAACGTTTAATTCCAAGCTAAACTGAAGTTAACATTTTACGATAGACTATTCAAACAATTTTCATGGCACTGAAAGCACTAAGCATAACTCTCAAACGAAATTATACGTGTGGTAGATTATTACCACTTAAAGTTTTCCTACGTACAGTCCCTTTATACTTGAAAGCAAGACCATAAAATTATCCAGTTACGCAAAGCCACCCTAACATGAATTTATGTCTTTTCTTGGATACACTAAATTTTGAGTAATGTGTGAAATCTCTTTGATCAATAAGTAATCTAGATTTAAGAAAACATATTGGATTACTTAAATAAATAAATAAATGTATATCCAAGATAATATAGTTTTGTCCGGAAAATATATTAAAATAATATAATAAATAAATAAATATAATAATGCCTATAAATTAAATTTTCAAAAAGAAAACACTTTTAAACTTCTTGTAAAAATATATTTCTAAAGGTATCGAATCTCTGAAAATGAAAAAAAAAAAATAAAAAAAAGTAATAAATTAAAACAATAAGTCTAAAATACTTACAAATTTTTCAACAATCTTTGTTATCATATTTGAATTGTACATTCTCCTTCGATGATCTGGCCAAACGGATCTTATATGCATGCACGGTTTGTTATCCCAATAAGGTAGGAAATAGTAAGTTTTGTCATGCGTCATAGGTTTTGCCGGTGAAGTTGTACTCTGCCAAGAAGCGCTATCGGAAGAAACCACCTCTGTAATATAAACAATGCTTTAAGTAAGATTTCACTTCAACGAAAAGTGGGTCCCCTTAGTGTTCATATCTAGACCAATCAAGTTCGTAAAAAAATAAGAATTTTTTCGTCATAACTGCATATACGCGTTTGACAGTTGAAATGTGTAGTATGAGATAACACAAAAAGACCCTCATCTACAGATTCATCAATTTTTTATTTAAAATACGTTTAAATAAACAATCAAAATGTCAAACTCATTATTTTGCTCATAACTTATGACATTTGTCTATATAGAGATTTGACGTGAACAGACATTTTCAGAAGAAAAAAATACACAAAATGAGATATGCTAAATTTAAATCGGATATTAAACAAAAAAGTTATTGCAAAATGAACAACAAAATCGCTGTTTTTGAATATTGTTAATTACTTTTTTATTATTTATTAAAATTAGTTTAAATGTGTCTGAAGTTAAGGATATTATGGTGTTTGAATTGTGTGCAAAAGATGCGCCAGATTTAATTTGTTTACGAATTTTTTCCTCAAAATCGAAATATTTCCGAAATCGACCTCAATATTCCGGGGCTTATTTTCTTTGTTAAGACGTATATTAATAATATATGGAAAAAAGTTTACTAAAATTACATTTATATACACAAAATGATTTAAGAATGCATAGAACTTTTTAAGCTTAGAAACATTTAAAATAATTCCATAGAATTTGGTTAAAATTAAATGGCAATAAATATTTGGAAAGCTGTTTAAAAACACAACTTGAAAAAAGTCAGTCCTACGATCTTAACAGCCAAGATAGTCATTTAAATCACTGACGTCAATTAACAACATGAAGGGCTGAATTTAATTAATCTATTATTAGAAAAGTCAAAGTTTTTAACAAACCTTTTAGCAAACAACATTATTGAAAATTGTTTAAACAAGTAGACAATTCGAATGTAATTATAATTTCGAGCTGTTTATAATGCCCTGTTTTCGATTCTTCTTGATCGACGATGATGAAATAAAAAGTTGAAGTCGTGGGGTAAAATATAGTTTTATTGACAGCTACTGAATTATTACACTATAGTTGTTGCAAAGGTAAAACTTTATAAAAGACTGCGTCCCAAACTAGCTTCGAAGCTATATAATAATCTCACTAAAATGCTACGATTAATCAAATAAGTGTATTGCCCTCTGCATAAAATAAAAACCTTTGACTTTTGAAAGTTGGCAAATATTGGTTAATAGTTAAACCGAGGAAATGATTGCAAGCATTTCCTCAATACTTATTAGGCAATATATATATATATATATATATATATATATATATATATATATATATATATATATATAGTTTGCAGGAAGTTGAACAAACTATAATTAAGCTACTAATCAATATGTTTCACAATTATACACGGTGAAACTATAAAAATTCAGGAAATTAAGATTAATGTAAGATTACAAGTAAATGGACTAATTTGTAACTGAAGACAAGAGTGTTATAAACAAAGAGTACTTTTCGTTTCGACTAGAATAAAAGGAGTGGGGCTGGCCGAATGAAGTTCCAGTCGCTCTCTTCAAAAAATCCAACATAGTTTCAAGATAGAGCGCCCGGAATAAAATGACATATCTCGGGTTCTACTGAACTATATTTGCTCTTTTAAACTAGGGTGCAACGTTAAAATAATAACATTTATCTTATTTTTATTGCAAAATTATCCAAAACAAAGCAGCTAATAACTACGGGATGCACAAACCTTTTCTTAAGTCGCTTTTTACTGTCATTTTGTTATTTAAAATTTAATTATGTTAAATAAATATTCTTTACTAACAGTATTAAATTATTATTTATAAACAATTTTACCTAGTACATTAATTAAATTTGAAAGAATCGGTTTTTTAGTATTAAGAGTATAGTTTGGAGTATGTATTTAGTTTTTTTAGTATTAAAAATTTTTTTTGGAAAAAAAATTGTATATATAGTATCACATTTATTATAATAATTTATAACTTCTTAAATATCTGATTATATGGCTTTGACACCGTATATGTATTATATAGTGGTTGCGAAACATTTTTTATAACAGGACTATTAACTATAACATAAGTAAGATTATGAATGTAAACTAAGAACTTATAATTTCTCATAATATAATACACTCATGGACAAAAATATCGAATATTTTGGAATTTTTCAATTATTTTTTTGTAGTCACTACTATTTCAAAATAATTTTAAATTAATGATGATACTCATATAGTAGACTGATTTATTAAACTGTTTTAATTTAATAATAATTTAAGGTAAAAGTTAAGTTTAAAACAATTATGCCACCAATTCGACACTGTAATAAAGCCCAAGTAGCACAAATTGTAATTTTGCACGAGGAAGGATATGCTCAAAAAGATATCGCACGATGTCACAGGAGAAGTTAATCTACGGTTTCGAATATTTTAAAAAGGTACCGCGAAAAAGGAAATTTTGTATGAACGCATGGTAAAGGACGCCCAAGGGGCTAAACTGCAATAAATTGATGACCGATTTTTGGTTTTTAATTCTACACGAAATCGTTCATTGACATCGATGCACCTCAGAAATGAGCTATTAAATGTTTGATAAGTTAATGTGAGTTTAGATACAGTTACACGAACATTAAAAGAAGCAAACTTAAAGTCCAGACGCCCCGCCAAAGTTCCACGTCTTCTCCAAAATCATAAATCTCGTCGTTTAGAATTTGCGAGAACACATATTCAGTGAAATATCGACAACTAAAAATGTTCTTTTCACTGATGAGACCAGAATTATATTATGGAAGACAAATGGTCAGAATTACGTCTACAGAATTATTGGCGAACGATTCGCCAGCTGCAATCTCGCACAGACCATTAGTTTTGGAGGTGTTGGCATAATTCTTTGGGAAGATATTAGTTGGGAGGTATGCACCGCATTTGTGGAAGTGATTAGACGGATCACTGGTGACTCTTACGTTTAAAACATCCTAGAAGATCATGTTTTGCCATATGTTCGTTACATTGGATATGAAAGATTCATGTTCATGCACGATAATGCTCGACCACATGCCGCTGCTATAGTGAGTAATTATATTGATAAGGTCCAAATTTAAAGATTGGATTGGCCATCGTTTAGCCCGGATTTAAATCCAATAGAGCACATGTGGGATCACCTAAAACGCCGCATACGACAAAGAAATCCCATTCAAAATTCAATAGATCAGCTCCGACTTACTGCACAGGATTAATGGAATGCAATTTCCCAAGGATATGTCCAAAATTTACTTGCAAGCATGCCGCGAAGGATGCAAGCAGTAATAAGAGCTAGAGGGAGGAATACTCGTTACTTTAAATTAGCATTTATTTTTGTTATATATAAGTTTGGAGTAAAATAACCTAGTTTATCTAATATTGAGCATTAATTTTTTTTTGCAATGTTCTCCGCATCAAAACTTAAAATTGTTCATTAAACATTGTTAAAATAAACTCTGTTTCACAATAAACGACTTGATTGACCAGAATTTATTAAGAAAAATTAGAAAATTCCAAAATATTCGATATTTTTGTCCATGAGTGTATTATATAAATATACGATTTTTTGTTCTAAAAATATTTTTTTATTACTATAAAACTGATTTGTTTAAATTTAATAAGAGTATTAGTCAAAATTGTTTTTAAATAACAATTTAATACTATTTATAAATAATATTTATTTAATATAAATATATTTTAAATAAATAAATAACAATAAAAAGAGACTTGCACATACCATAGTTATTAACTACTTTGTTTTGGATAATTTTTAATGAAGATACGATAAATGTTATTATTTTAAGGTTGTACCCCAGCTTAACAAAAAAAAGAGCACATTTAGTCCAGTGGAACCAGAGATATGTCATTTTTCGAGTTCTCTATCTTAAAAACTGTGTTGGATTTTTTGAAGAGTGCGGCTGGAACTTTATTCGGCTAGCCCCACTCCCGTTACTCTAGTAGCAACTCTTTGTTTACAATACTTCTGTTTAAAAAAATTATAATAATTTTGTTTGCTAAAAACTTTTCTCATAAAAGAATGGTTTTTCAGCCCTTAGTGTTGTTAATTAACGTAACAGTGATTTAAAAAAGGGGCTATCTTGGCTCCTAAAGGTCTTAGGCCTCTTTTTTTTCAAAATTGTGTTTTGTAACCAGCTTTTCTGAATACAGCCTGAATACTTTTGTAACCGCTGAATATTTCTTGCGAGTCAATTTGAACTAAATTCTACGGAGTTACTGTAAATGTTTATAAGCTTATAAAGTGCTACTTATTATTAAATCATTTTGTGTACATGAATATAACTTTTTTTCTACAGCTTATTAATATACGTCTTATTAAAGAAAATAAGCCACGAATTATTAAGATACATTCAGTCAAATTATCTGGACCAACCTTAGAAATTAGCTCATTTTTCAAGAAATCTTATAAAAAAATTAAATTTCCCAAAAACTGTTCAACCGATCTGGTCTATCTTTTGCGTACAATTATTCAAACACGATAAAAACTTTAAGTTCAGGTACATTTAAACTAATTTTAATAAATAATAAAAAAGTTATTAACAATATTCAAAAACAGTGATTTTGCTGTTCATGTTGCAATAACTTTTTTGTTTATAATCCGATTTTAATTTAGCATATCTCATTTTGCGTATATTTTTTTTATTATGAAAAAGTTGTCTGTTGACGTCAAATCTCTAAATAGATAAGTTATTAAGTTATGAGCAAAATAATAGGTTGGCGTTTTGATTGGATTGTTTATTTAAACATATTTCCACTAAAAAATTAATAAATCCCTAGATAAGAGACTTTTTGTACTATCTCATACTACACATTTCAACTGTCAAACACCTCTACAAGTATACAGTTGTGTCGAGTGAAAATCTAACTTAATTGGCCTTATCATACTTGTTCTCACTTTAATAAAACTGTATGTAAAAACAAAGTTAGGTAAATGAAGGTATGTATAATTTTTCTTATTATATATCAAATAAATAACTTTTGAAACATTTTAATTTTATAAAAAAAAATTCAAAAACAGTTCATGTACTATATTCGCACTCTGGACAAATTCAATTCCGACCATATCAATAAATGCAAAAAACCCGCTAGTAGATACGATTGGATATTATGGAACTTGATATGTATTATTTTTGTGGCAATTTTCAAAGCAAGTATTTAAGGGCAAAGGCGCAAAATGTGGCCTGTCGAAATGTTCAATGCGTTTAAAATGTTTTTTTTTGAATCCTGCGAAAACTAATAAATATTAATTCCGAAAACGTTCTGTGATGTAGCCCGATAGGGTTGTTAATATTATACCTTTTATATAGGAATTTTTAAATAAATTTTTTATTGATGAAATACCTTTTCGGCCTTCTTTTCAAGCACATGGAGATATCTTATCTACAGACTTTCCTCAGTTTTCCGTAACCTGCTCATGTTAGTCCTATTCTCCTGTTTAACTCTGTTGTTTGATTGTCTCTTCCTAATTTAATCTCGTGGCAGAGATACTTATAGATATAAACTTGTTCAATTTGCGGTCATTACTTGAAATTCATTGTTTTTGACCAGTGCCAGATTGGTCATGTATTGTGTTTTGAAAAAATTAATTTTAATGCCAACTGCTGGCTGCATTATCAAAATAATATTCAGAATACACCAAGAAACAAAAACTTATGATAGAAGAAATATTCTCCAAGGAAGACGAAAAACTTCACAAATTATAATCCTTCTTCATGTACCATGTCCTTCAGAACATTGGTTACCATCACAGCTACCTTAATTTTATTTACTGCTACCCTAAATAGCATGCTTGTATCAATACCATACCAATCTCGCAGGTTCGTCAACCATGAAGTCTGTCTTCGTCCTGAACTGCGTTTGCCTGCTATTTTCCTTTGCATAATATATTGTAGTAATCTATATTTGTGACCTCTCCAGCTTTATCTTCTTGATGCTTTTTATAATCTCGGTAGTCCTATTGTGACGTTCCAGTATTGTGGAGTTTCAATCTTCTCTACCCAAGAAACTTTTAAAATTTTTCTATAGCACCACATTTCGAAAGTCTCAAGGCGATTTAGATCACTTTTATTCAGAGTTCAAGACTCGTACAACACCATAAACTAAGACCGAGAACACGTAGCAGCGAAGTAGGCAGATCCGCAATGCCAATTTTAGGTCCCTGTAACATAATACCTTGGACATCCTTTAAAAAGCGGCGCTGACCTGCTCAATTCTGGATCTAATTTCGTTGTGACTCTCTGCGTTCAGAGAGTCACAATGTGACTCTCTGTCACTGATATCCAAAGTAAACTGATTATCCAAAGTAAACAATTTGATCAACTTCCTCAAGTTTGGTACTATTTAGGTATATAGGCGGTTTTATATTCTGTTGATTACTTATTACGAGTATTTTGGTTTTCCGTATGTTTAGATCCAGACCTGCTTCATTGCAGCTTTCAACGACACAGTCAAGTAACGTTTGCAGATCTTCTTGAGTAGATGCTAACAGTACAGTGTCGTCCGCATATCACAAATTATTGATAACTTCACCTTTCACAATTATTTCTTCTTGTTTTGTAGAAAGTGCATTTCTGAAAATTCTTTCAGAATAAACGTTGAAAAGCAGGAGCAACAAGAGGCATCCCTGCCGTACTTCTCTCTTAATAATGAAAGCCTGTGATTAAAAACAGTGTACTTAAAATAATGTTGTTTGATTCTAATACAAATTTGCAAATTATGCGAACGTCTCTGCCATCTAAGTCAATGTCTCTTAGAACTTCAATCAATATAGAGATCTTAACACAATCAAATGCCTTCTGAAAGTCAATAAAACAACAGTACATGTCTACAAATATATCACGACATCTTTGAGCAAGTACGTTTATCCAAAACAATGCCTCTCTTGTTCCAAACCCGTTACGGAAACCAAACTGTGTGTCAGTTAAGTATTCCTTCAATTATTGTCTATTACAATAGATACGGTCATGTATTAGCGTTAGAAATATTTTAAATAAATGGCTTAACAAACTGAAGGTGCTATAATCAACACAACAATGAATTGGATCATTAGGTAGGTGTCCGCTGGTATAAATGGTATTCAAACCGAAGGTATAGCCTCTACAACATTGCTACCATGTATAAGCTTGCATATTTTACTTGGAATTTTATTAAGACCTGTCACTTTTCCATTTTTGATGATTGTATGGCTTGTGTTACCACAGACCGTGTTATTAAAATGTATAATTAAAACATAGTAATTAATTATTTACTTATATTAATTGAGAATTAACCACAATTGCAATCAAGTAAGTTAATCAATTTTCACATGATGATCACGTTTAATGGAGACTGAAGCTGCAGTCTCCGTGGCATATAATATAAAGTAGTTAACCATATTTTGCACGACTGTGGGACACTATAAAGCAGGCGACAAGCACTTTTTGGAGATTACTAAGTGACTTCACAAACATAACCACAGTGGATCGTTTCCATTCATTAGATCTCTATATTCTAGTGCAGTATTTAGAGTTGCAGTAGAGTTATGAAGTTGGTATTACCACAGATTAACAGAACACACAGATGCGAAACAGTCGCGTCAACTCTGGGTACCGACTTTTGGTAAACTCCGCCCACTCTCAGTTCCCCAAAGGAGATTTGCGTTAGTACGTAGACTCAAGCTTCTTTTCACTTCTTTTCAGACAGTACATGCGCTTATATTGTAGTGGTTAATTGCCGGTCTACTTATTGGAATTTGTTTAGATTGCCTAAGGATGTAAGGGATTTAAGAAAAAAATAAGACATTTTATCTCATATTTAAATTCCAAACAAATATTTGACGTTGTCAATGTTAAAACTGGAAACTGTTCAATATTTCTTTATTTTGCAGAAAAAAAACTTCTGTATTATTTTGTTGGCTTAGCAACAATATTTAAATTGTACTTTAGCAATCGTTATTCTTTTCTTTGCCCTTTTTCTATTTGTTAGAACTTAGTACTTTCAAAAGTAATCACTAGACTAGGAATTTGTAAAACTTTGTTTAAAGATATTGTTGTGAAGCTATGTCTTTATGGCACCTTATGCAGTTTACTATTTTACTTGAGAAACAAGCCATAATTTAAATTGGAAATGAAATTTATTTGACATTTCGACTTCTACTTCAGAAATCGTTATCAAAATACAATGTACATATGTAAAATAGTAAATTTGTTTAAAAAGTTCAATAATTCTTTATTTTACAGAAAGAATCTATTATTTTGTTGGCTTAGCAGCAATATTTAAATTGTACTTTAGCTATCGTTATTTCCTTCTTTGCCCTTATTTTATTTGTGATCGAACTTGCTACTTTCAAAAATAAACAGCATGCTTATTCTAAAATATAACTGTTATCTTTATATTATACTGAAAAAGTAATTAACATATTTTTTAATGAAGGATAACGTAAACACCATTAAGTCTGTTTGCCATTTTTCGAGTGATATATGTGCAGGGTTAATACGACGTCTTAAAAAGTGTCTCATTGAGAAACTGAAGTAAATTAAAATTTCATGTTAAATACCTACCAATTTTGACATTTTCTTATCTACAGCTAACGAAATAAAATCTTGTTTAAAATAATTTGTTGTGTATTGTAAGCTAAAACTGTTATGTTATGTTATTAATAAAATTCTGGTTTAGGAAGAGACTAACTTGACTATAAAATTAAATCACCATCCACCTATATATTATGTATTGTAAATATTTAAAAATTGTCACTATTCTAACAGCCACTTTACTACTTTCCAAATTTTGTTCTTCCTAGAACTTTCAAATTCCAAATTATTATATTAACTACTTTTTTTGTTTTGTTAAGGCTATATCTGGAATTCCCAAATTACATATTATAATTATTCCTTGTTCACTTCAAAGCTACTTTTATACTTTTTCTATTTACACAGAAATTTATTAAATGACCGTTTATATATAAATCTTTAACGACTGTCACTTTTCTAAGAGCCAGTTTACTTTCTCTTGTTTTGTTAAGGACATACCTAGAATTCCCAAATTAAATATTATATTTATTTCTTGTTCACTCCAAAGCTACTCTTTTTACTTTTTCCATTTACACACAAATTTATTAAGTGACCGTTTATATATAAATCTTTAACGACTGTCATTTTTCTAACAGCCAGTTTACTTTCTGTTGTTTTGTTAGGGACATACCTAGAATTCCTAAATTACCTATTATATTTATTTCCTGTTCACTTTAAAGCTACTTTTTATAGTTTTTCGTTTAACACAGAATTTTATTAAATGACCAATGGGTTGTTAAGTTTTGTATTTTCTTAATTTTGTGTATCAAGCAAGCAAGCAAGCAATTTAATTAAACCCAGCCTGTGAGAAATGTTCACCCCTAAGAATTACGTTCGGGTGTAACAATTCATTGGAGCGAGGTGTATTAACTCGAGTAAAAACAGGAGTCACTCCACCGCGCTCGAATGCTCCAGACCATCCCTTTCCCCCCTATAGCACTCTGATGCGCGATAGGGGCACAACTATCAGCCAAATGCTCTTCATGTGGAGATCCTGGGTAATAGAACCCCAACATGGTTTCCTAACCGAATTCAAAACTCAGGACAGCGCATTGTCGCTATATTCCTGTTATCTTAATGTGGCTTATCCGCGAACTAAAATTGCTTACTTGGGCCTCAAGTCTCCGCTCTGAGCTAGGCTCAGTTCGGCGACTTGGTGCTCAAGGGGTTGGGCCCTACATGCCCGAGTTTTTAGTGGTTTTTGTTAATATTTTTTTGTGGCTTGCGCCGGTTTTTGTTAGTAGTTTTTTTATTTTTTTGGTGGCCGAAGCCGCTTTTTTTGTTGTTTTTTGGATTTTTTTTGTAGGATGCCTGAAACATAAAATCAGAATTAGTGCATATTTATATAATAAATTATATGCATAGAATTTACTGGGTCCACGCTGTACGTTGCGATTGTCCACAAGGGTTATGAGCTACGAACTATCTTCATTGTGCGTTGTTGTTGTTTTTTGAAGTGTTTTCTCTCTGGTGTTTTGTTTTCTCTCTGGTGTGATTGTTGATTTTCTCTCTAGTATTATGATTTTATTCTACTATTTGTTGTTTGGGTCTTTTGTGCTTCCATCTGTGGAAAGCGTCATACCTCAATATCTCTCGCAATATGTGGTTGGGGTGGTTCTCTATCTCCGCGAACTTTGTCCTAGCTTTTTCTTTCATTGTGTCGGTCACTCTGATTTGTTGTAGTTCTCTAAAGAGAAATCTTTCTGCTACGTATCTCGGTACGTTGACTGCTTCTCTTAGGCTGTTGTTATGTGCCGCTTGTATTTTCTTTTTTGATGTATTGCATATGTGTCCCCATGCGAGAGATGCATATGTTAGTATAGGAAGAATTATACAATTTATTAATCTTATTTTTGTTTTCAACCTAAGTTTGCTTTTTCTTCCTGCTAGGCCTCTTATTGATGCTCTTGCCATGTTGGCTTTTTGTACTGTAGCTTCTACATGTTTGCTAAATGTTAAGCCTTTGTCCATGATTACTCCGAGATATTTTGCTTCACTTTTCCACTCGATAGGATTGTCTTGCACAGTTACCTGTTCTTCTGGTTGTTGGTGCCTCTTTTTGAAAAGTACAGCCTGTGTCTTTTCGGAGTTTATAGCGATTTTCCATTTTAAACTCCATTCTTCTATGTCATCTAGCGCTGTTTGTAAGTTGTTTACCGCTATGTCTACATTTCTGTGTTTGGCCGCTATCGCTGTGTCGTCGGCATAGAGGCTTAGTAGTGTACCTGGTGTTCTAGGTATGTCTGCTGTGTATATCGTATACAGTAGAGGTGACAGTACCGCTCCCTGTGGCACTCCAGCCTCCGGGTTCCCGAGTTCGGATAGGACTTGTCCTATCCGGACTCTGAAACTACGATTGCTTAAGTACGAAGAGATTAGTCTTGTCATTGCTCCGCTGTAGCCGTATCGTCTCATTTTGTAGATAAGTCCTTTATGCCAGACTCTATCGAAAGCTTTGCTTACATCTAGGAAGACAGCTCCTGTGAATTGTTTGTCATTAAATCCAGCTGCTATGTACTCTGTTAATCTGAGTACTTGTAGCTCACTGGAGTGTTCTGATCTAAAACCGAATTGGGCTTCGGGTATTATATCTAATCTGTCTGTTTCAGCTTGGAGTCTGACGAGTATTATTCTCTCTACAATCTTGCTGATTGCAGGTAGTAAGCTTATTGGCCTGTAGTTTTGCGGGAATGTGCTGTTTTTTCCGGGCTTTGGTAACATTATGACATGAACCTCTTTCCATCTGTTTGGGAATTTCTTGAATCTTAGCATCGCGTTGATAATATTTGTTAGATATACTATGGCTCTCGCTGGTAAGTATTTTAGAGCCCTGTTCGTTATTTGATCAGGACCAGGTGCTTTTTTCGGCGAGCTATTTTTAATTAGCTCGTTTATCTCCTCCGGTGATGTAGGAGGGATGATTTCGTTCGGGTTTTCGGGTCTTCCTCTTTGTCTTTCGACTTCTTCTATGAAGTCGATGTCCTCATCTGGGTGGTAATTTAATGTACACTCTCTTTCGAGAGTACTCCTCATTACTTCTGCTTTTTCCTCTGTGGTGTAGACTATTCCGTTTTCTCCATGTAATGGAGGGATTTGCTTTCTGTCGTTTCTCAGTATTCTCTGGAGCCTCCAAATATTTTGCATATTTGGTCCTTGCTCCTCCATGTCTCTTATGTGGTTTTCCCAGCTTTCACTGCGGTGTTGTTGTAGTGCTGTTTTGACCTCTCTGTTTAGCCTATTTGCTCTATTTTTGTCTGCCTGGTTCCTTGTCCTTCTCGCTGTCTGCTTTGCTCTGTTCTTTTCCCTTATTAAGTCTTTTATTGCTTGTGGTATATCCTTAAATCTTCCCGTGTGCATTTCTACTTCCTCTTCTGTAGTGCTGTTTCTGAGTGCTTGTTGGATGATGTTTTCCAACTCTAGGACTCTGTAGATTTTGTGTATCTGTGTTCTGTTAATCTGTGGTATTATAAATAATTGAAAATTGTACAATAAGTCAGTTGGCTCTAATACAACCGGTATATAACAGACGACTTCCAGGGGAAAATGATATGGATGTGAAAAATAATAAAAAACAATAAGAAGGTATGATTGACATAAAATATTGAGAAAATAAATTGCTATTGATTTAAGCACATAATATTTCTTTTTATTGTCGTGAACCTTAAAAGAATATTATCGGAGTAAGCCCGGAGTAAGAAAATATTTTTAATAGAAAATTACACGCTTGATTTGATACCTATTTTCCGTTACATAAAACACAGAAAAGTAAACTCTTCAAACTACCTTCCTGTTAGTGAAGCAAAATAAAAATGGTAGTAAAAGGAAAAAATAAAAAAGTAAAGATTTTTATAGTTTGTTAATAATTGAAAAGAAATAAATCCTCTACAAAAAGGTAAAACCATATCGTTAAACTTGAAGGTTAAGTAATTCAATATGGGATTTCACTTAATGATAAAGATAAATTAGAAAAGGTAACACTCTATTTCTTAGCTTCTAATCTCTAAGTACTGTTAATTATTTTCGTCACCTATTTTCAACTTTATAAAGACGCGTATTATGCAAAAATAATGAATCCATTAACAAAATAAAAAATAGTTTTGTATGAAAATAAAGACTTGATGATATAAAGATATTGATGATTACTCCATCACCTTATGTCCAAACAATATTGATATATTTTGCTATATGCTTGACTAGGTATATTTTTTCACTGGTAGTTATACTGTGTTCAGATCTAGGCTCTTATCCAGTCGCGCACAGTGTCTTTGGCATTCCTAAAGCCGGCTCTGTACCGAAGTATTTTGTAGCTCATTCTCTTTTTTCTTTAGCAAGTTTTCCAGCTGTTTCGTTGCCACGTAATCCTCTATAACTTGGTACCCATATCAGTGTGATACTACTATCTCTGTCAGTCTGTCGAATTTTTCTCGGTTTTCTTTTAGCCTGAAGCCTACCTAGGAGTTCCTAAGGGCTCCCATAACCGGTTAACAAACTACACTCGCGATTATAAAATCCGGGTCACCTTGAAAATTTTAAGTTTCTTGAATATTTTTGCATCTGGTGCAGTAATAACCTTTTTTTTAGGCTAATGTATTTTTTATTTGTCATCAATGTTTGTTTTGAAAGAAAAAAAAAACGGTTTTTTATTGCTTTTATTGAAAAAGCAGAAAACAAACCAAATTGTTGAAACAGACATACGAAAGAAAAAATGAAAAATACAGAACATGGTAAAACATTAGTGGAATTTCAATGACTAATATCGTGTATTGCCTCTCCTGGTTCTAATAACCCCTTGCAGACGACGGGGCATATTCTTAATTTTTCTCCGGATTACATGTTGTGGTGTGTTACTCCACTCTCTTACTAACAGATCCTTAAGCTCCTGTGCGTTGTTAGGAGGAAGTGTATGGGTTTGAATACGTTTTTTCAAATCGTCCCAGAGATGTTTAATGGGATTCAGGTCCGGAGACCTAGCTGGCCAGGGTAACCTCGTAATTCTAACCTCGTCCAAGTATTGCATACTGATCCTGGCAACGTGCGGTCGCGCATTTCCTGCATAAAAACGGCGTCTTCTCCAAGCCCTGCCATGGTGGGCATAACATGTTCTTCCAGAATCTCCGTAATGTACCTTCGTGCAGTTAAGGACCCATTTTCGATGAACGGTAATTCTGTGCGGAAGTCAGAAGATACACCTCCCCAAGCCATGACCTAGCCTCCACCAAATGGCATTCTTGGAGCAATGCAAGCTTGTGAAAATCGTTCACCGGTTCTCCTCCAAATTCTTACACGTCCATTGGATCCAGTTAGGCAGAAACGGGATTCATCTGAGAATAATACTTTGCTCCAATCATTAATTCCCCAATGCGCGTATTGTCGAGCAAAAGCTAGTTGTGCAACTCGATGCGCCCAGCCAAGTGGCGGTCCTGTAGCCATAACCCGAGAAGATAGTCTAGAAGAACGAAGTCTTCTCCTGACTGCTGCAACGCTAACATTACAATTTCGTACTTCCTGTAGGCAATTTCGATGCATAACCGCAGTTGAGGTCCGGTTTTGTAAATCCTGAAACACAAGGAAACGGTCATCTCGTGCCGTGGTCGTTCTCCTTCGTCCAGAGTCAGGTCGTCCGGTTAGCAAACTCGTCTTCTGAAAGCGTTGAAGCACTCGTTGAACCGTAGAAAGGCTTACGCCAACAGTTCTTGCGACTTGCCGTTAAGTGTGACCGCCTTCCACAAACGCAACAATGCGTGCCGTTTCAATGGCAAAAAATAAACAATAATAAACACTAATAATGACACTAATAAACACTAATGGTGGCAATAATAAACGTTTGTTTCTTGCGTTTACACAGAAAGTCACAGAAGCATAATAAGACATTTAAAACAAGCGGCAGTTACAGGTACCGTTCATTTTGGGAAGTGTATAGTTTTCCGCGAAATCGGCATTATTGGAATTCTTTGTTACAAAGGAAACTGCTAAGCTGACAACAATTCTCAGAAACATGCATTAGTTTATATTTGTGTTATTATTATTTACGATAAAGCTCGTTAAAAATGAAATAACGGCGATTTTTAAGGTGACCCGGATTTTATGATCGCGAGTGTATATATGTGCTTTTGTTGGTTTTTATTAAACAATGTAGGATCACGTAAATCTGTGCCTGAAATACAGACGTATATTCTCGTAGTGGAATTGGAATGCCCCTCTAATAATTTACAACTAACCGTATTTATTCTTGTTTAGTTAATTATGAAACTTTAAGTAAAAAACTTTCGGTTTTCTAAGTTCCCCCACAAAGTTTGAATGTTGCACCAAAATATGACAATAGCTTTTCTATTTATACATAATTCTTAAGAACAGTAATTATTTAATAAAGTATATATTGTCTATATAAAGAAAACAGAGGAAACATTTTTATTAAATCATCCCAAATTTTGGCACATGCAGATGATGTTGACCTAGTTGCCAGTACAACACGCAAGCTAGAATAAATGTATATCACCTTGTCAAACGCCTCAAAAAATATGGGCCTGCAAGTAAATGAGGAGAAAACTTAGATAATGGCATCAAAACCCAACAATAGAGCCAGAAACATCGGCCACCAATTCATGGTTGATAATCTACCTTTGAAGTGGTGGACAAATTCACATACTTAGGCTCCCTGATCACCAAGGAGAATGTCATGACGGAAAAAATCAAGCAAAGAATAATTCTAGCAAACAAATGCTATTTTGGACAGAGTAAACATATGAGAAGCAGAAACTTAAGGCTGTTTTAGCAGTTCAAGTACACTGCGATTTGAAATGGGCGTATCACTTACTTTTCTACACTGCTTACGCGAGACCATCTTTACTCAGTGCCGCCGGCCGACGGGTAGTTTAATGACAACAAATACATTATTCTCCATTCAAATTAGTTTTAACACGAACTAACTGACCGTACGTTCATGAGATTTGACGTCACGAAAGCGATAACGATGAAACTAAGCCCAATGATGAGTAACACGTTTCACTATTAGATTTCAGTATTTTTTAGCAATTTTCTTTAAAATTGGAACACGCTTTTCTCGACTATTACTGGACACAGAAAGGTGAAACAAAAATCAACGATTACAGAAAAAAAAACTCTTTCGAGTGATGGGCGTAAAAAGTTTGGTTATAATAGAACGTTAAACAGTATATTCCAATGTTTTAACAGAAGTTTCAAAAAAATAAAAAAAGTAAAACCATCAGTTTAAAGGCAACATAATTTCGAATAACGTGTC
Source organism: Diabrotica undecimpunctata (assembly GCF_040954645.1). Classification (NCBI taxonomy): domain Eukaryota; kingdom Metazoa; phylum Arthropoda; class Insecta; order Coleoptera; family Chrysomelidae; genus Diabrotica; species Diabrotica undecimpunctata. The sequence continues at coordinate 67,069,896 of NC_092810.1, read as the reverse complement.
CAAATTTCGAGACATTTTGTCAGTAAATAACAGAGAAAACACTGTCCCTAGGTTTTGGTGCACCGATAAAACAGCCTTAAGCCAAAAAACAAAAATAACCATATATACAGATATAAACATATATTCGGTGGTACAGACGTAGTATCCCTTATAAAAATAGGAAGACTAAGATGGGCAGGACATCTGGCAAGATCACAGAAGAACAACCGTCCTAGAAGAATCCTTATGTCACAACCTGTGGGAAGTAGTGGTAGGGGTAGGCCAAAAACTCAGATGGAGGGATGGTGTTGGTGTAGATGAGGATGGTAGAAAAATAGGTGCAGCAAACTGGCAATATATGGCAATGGATAGAACTGACTGGCGTAATAGACTTAGGAAGGTCGAGGCTCTTTTATAGGGCTGTAGCACCAATGATGATGATATTTACTTACACTTTATAATGGACTTTTGTTGACAATAGGTTAGAAGTAAAACGGTACACTACAAATAAGCTTTAGTCTCGTGTTTAGCACTCTTGATGATATTTGATTAATATATGCATAGAACACTCATTCTCATTTTTCAGTCTAAACATTTAAAACCCTCCAAAAAATCTCCAAATGATTAACAATTTTTTCATTATTTCAAATATTTAATATTTATTTAATTTTATATAGCAACACTAACAATTTTATTGCAAAACTTTGTCCGTTGGTCAGCCATTTTTTTAGTTGGTACAGTTTTTTGTAAACAAACATGTTAGTTTAGTAATATAAATAACAATAAAGTGCATGTGAACACATCTTCTTCTTATAGTGCCTATCCGTTAAGGATGTTGGCGACCATCAGGGCAATCTGTATTTGTCCAACTTCGGCTCTGAAAAGATTTGTGATTGTTGTGTTAAACCACGTACGTAGATTTTTCAGCTAGGAAATCCTTCGCCTTCCTGGTCCTCGTTTTTCTTCTACTTTTACTTGTAGAATTGTGAACACATAATTAAGATAAAAAAATACCAAAGAAAGTATATTTCTTTATTAAATAAAAAATATATATTTAATAAACATTTTTTTGTAATAAACCAGTGACATATGACATATACTATCATCATCATCATTGGTGCTACAGCCCTATAAAAGAGCCTCGACCTTCCCAAGTCTATTACGCCAGTCATATCTATCTATGACATATACTATAATTAATAAAATTAGTAGTAATGTTTGTGGATAGAAGGCCTTGGGATTTTCATTACGGAAAGACAGACAGAATAAGCAAATTATATTGTTCTGAAGCTATTTTCTTGTGGAATTTTAAATTAATTACTATTTAAATGGGAATAAGCCACAATTAAAGGTTAAAATACGTTTATTGACGTTTCAATTTCCACTTCGGAAATTGAAACGTCAATAAACGTATTTTAACCTTTAATTGTGGCTTATTCCCATTTAAATAGTAATTAAGCAAATTATAATATTGATCGGATTAAGCCACAATTGTTGATTGTAACGAAATTTCCATTTTTATCTGTTTGACGTTTTAACATTCACTCCGGAAATCGTTTCCAAAAAAGATTATTGTAAAATTTGTGCGAAAATAATTAACCAACTTGTTATAAGGTTATGTCGACATAACCTAATTATAAATTGGTTTTCTGGGATTTGGACATATAAATATAATACAAGATAGACTGATCGTTGAAATTCAAGCCCGTTCCCCAAGTGCGGCAGAGAAAACTGACATAAAGCAGTCCCTCCCTAATTTGCCAGGTTTATCGACCAAGTGAACTAAATGACCAATTAGAAGGTCATATGGTCGATAATCCTCAGGGACTTTTTTGCGTCAGTTTACTCTGTCGTACTGAGGGAATGCGACAGTATTATAGCAGTCAGTCTATCTCGTATATCTATGGATTTGGATCTAGGTTTCTTGGATTTCCTGGATAGACAAAGCTGCAAACGAAGAAGTTCTGCACATAATGAGTAAAGAGCGTGAACTAGTCATAACCATATAATGTACAGGAAAGAAGAGGTCCAGAAATAAGAAGAATGTCCTGGCCTCATAACCTATGAAAATAATTTAACTTGACAATACTGGATTTTTTAGGGTAGCAGTTAACAAATAGCCATGTTAATGTCCACCATCAGCAACGGATAAGCACCATAAGAAAAAGAAGTAATCATAATGTTCCAACTAATTATCGTCCTTTTTCTTTATTATCATCTTATCTGGGTATCGGATCACCTAGGCATCAGATAACACATAGGCTGGCAGTAATAAAGAACATCCGAGAGGTACTTTTCAGTGCGTCACAGTTTTTCGATTTATTTCTAATGCATTAAGTTGGGTGAGACGGAAAAAGCGGTAGTTCCGTGATTAAACAGAACTATATTGCAGCGTTAGAATAAGCTTACATACATAAGCGGTTCTTTCCTAACCTACGTTTGATTCATTGATACTTAGATGCGCGCTTTCTCTAGCCAATCAAATACGCCTATTACTGACAGTTGTCGTAAAACTTCGTCCATGCTGGCCATTCTTTCCAAGTGTTGAACAGCAAGTGACGGCTGTCGTTCAGATCAGTATTTGTACATAGTATTGGGTGTTTATTTGTATTTGTGTAGGGCCAAGATGGGAAGGTATACGGAAAAAGAACAAGTACTAATATTAAAATTACTTAGATATTTTCAATTGGAAAAGGAAGCTGGACAAACATTATTACCAATTTTTGCTGTTCGTGAAGTATTTAATTATTAATTAAGTATTTTATTACCCTGAAAATAAAATTGTTTTATTTACTGTTTATTTCAGCGTGTTGCTGAAGCGTTAGAAGTTTCTTCTCTAATTAATGTTTTGCTAGGTTATGGTCGAAATATTTCACCATGAATTCGTCTAAGGATATATCTTTAAGGAAACTCTCCACTGGCAGTATCTACAGTTCTTTTAGCCGAATTACCTGAAGACCTACAGATACTCCTTAATTAGGTGACCGCAGTAAGCGAAGAAGAATATGGACCATCACTCAACAAAGCAAGAAATATATGATAATAACAAAGACAACTCAGTACATTCGTGAGATATATGTACAGAATCAGCCTATTGAAATAGTAAGAGAATTCAAATACCTATATACAACTATTAATGAAAACAGTGACAGCTCGCAAGAAATACGAATCAGAATCGAACAGGCCAGAAGTGGACACTGAAGAAAATTGACGTGAGGAGACTGAAGGCATTCGAGATTCGGATGTACCAAAGAGTACTAGAGATCTCATGGGTAGATGGAATAATCAACGTTGGGGTAATGTGACGTATGCATAAGAAAAGAGAAGTACTAACAATTAAGAGGAGAAAAGTGGGATATATGGGTCATGTGATGAGAGGAGATAACTATCTAATAGTTCAGGTCATTATGCAAGGAAAATCCGGAGAAAAAAATCCGGAGAAAATAGGAAGGAGACGTAACTCATGTAATAAAGAATTATGTAGAGCCGCGGTCTTAAAATTAAAAATCGCTCTGATGATTGCCAACTTTCGACGCGCAGATAGCCCCTTGAGAAAAAGAAGATACAAAAAATCAATAAATGAATCATTTTGTCGTCAATTTTAAATGTTTCCATATTTATAAATTTAATAATCAATATTGTTTACTTTTTATTTTTATTAATATACGGGATTACCCCCATTACAAAATCTTAACATATTTTATAATAATCAAATCTACTCAGATGCAATAAAAGTACTAGTAATTCCATAACCTTTTGCTTGTGGACAGATGCCAATCCTGGCATCTGTCAGCTTCTTCAATAATTACATGAAATCATTCTCGACATACCTAATTCATTATATGACGTCATAATTAATGACGCACTGAAAAGTACTTCTGGGATGTTCTTTACCATAATAGGACCGAAATAAATTTGTTGGATAGTTAAGGTGCTATGGTGAGACTATCATTCACAGATAGATCAATTAAGATAATCAGAACTAGCGGGACGGCACCAGCGGTTGCCGAAAACCTAATCTACGATCGGTTCAACGCCAAATAAGATACCGAAGAAAAAGTTGACAAAGGCACAAGAAGAAACTCTGAGACTTCTCTGGCAGCTTATTATCGGACATAGACATCTTGAGTTTCACAAATACAAAATAAGGTATGCTAATAGATTATTTTTTATTTGTGAAACGATAGAAATAGAGGACGATGTAGGTGATATGAGAGCGGGATTGAAACCATCTTATAGATGGTTAAGCGTATTTTTCTTGACACTAAAGGATGGTCGCGGCAAGGTTACAGAAAGGCTGATTGGCTTCTAGAGGGAATTTCGATTACCCAAGTTTTGGGCTAGAAGAATGAGACTGATTCAATGAACTTTTAATTTATATGTCAGGGGGTGGGGGGTGTATTATTTCTTCTAAATTTGATTCATTCATTCACTCAGCATTAAAAAGAGATTCACTACTACTTCAAGTTTCTTCTACTTTTTCACACGTGCCATATCAGAATTATCCGAAGTTGGCGATCACCATTGAGTAGGATTTTCGAGCTTCTGCCATATGAAATAATTGTCCTGCATTTGATATGCTATATGTAAATGATTGTCCATTTACAAATATTTTTTAATTAAGAAACCTGTTTTCTTCTTATACCTCTACACCTTCTATTTTGCCTCTAAGGATCAGTTGTAGTATTCTTAATAGAATTTTCTCTCACTATATGTCCAGATAAGACATTTTCCGATGTTTAACGGTCTTTAGCAATTCTTTATCTTTGTTGACCCTTCTTATTACTTAATCATTAGTTTTTCTTGCTGTCCAAGGTATCTTTAGTACCCATCTATGAATCCACATTTCCAATGCTTCCATTGTATTTATGCTTAATACTTTTAGTGTCCACACTTCTCCTCTATACGAAAGTCCAGATCAAATATTATAGAAGTTAACCATTCTTTGTCTTAGTTCTAAACTGAGATGATTATTGCAAAGAAATGTCTTCATTTTGATAAAAGTAGTTTTAGTCATTGCTATTCTGCGTTTTATTTCTATGTCTGGATCTAGTTTTTGCGTTATCCTAAATATGTAATTTTGTGAACTTGTTAAACTTGGACTCAATTTATTTAAAGCTCTGACTCTGGATGTGAGTTACGACTAATGACTAAAAATTTAGTTTTGCAGTTTGAGTTTATTTTAATGCCCATTTCCTCTCCTACTTCGTAACTAAAATCAAGCAGAATCAAGAGACCTTCAATATTTTCTGTGGATTTCTACATAATTTTTTTAATATCTTAATTCGTTTGAGAACTTACAATAAATATTACAATAAATATTACAGTAAAATAAAATCTAAACAGATAATCCTTATTTTACTCACCTAGCTCATCACTATCAGAATCGTAATGATCCCTTGTGGATTCATTATGTCCATCCATAGCATTCCCAGCATTTCCTACGCTTATTTCAAAGTAGACTGGCTTATCGCCTAATTTTTTATCTACTATAGAAGCTTCAAGGATGCAGGCAAATAAAAAGAATTCTTCGTTCTTGGCATACGATGCTTCATTCACAGGCACGACCGGTTCCAAATCTACTGCTGCAGGTGACAGATCAATGCTATCAGTGATTTCTGTTCGTATAGAGATCAAAAGACGCGCCCTATAAGAGACACCTGTAATAAAATAGATTTTTTTAATAAAATATTAAACTGGCTAATTTTAAAAACAGTAGATAATTATAATATAATTTTTACTGATATAGTAAAAACTCAAATACATTTGCCAAATTGGTTAATATTTTATAATTTTTTAATAAAACGAAAAATCACTAGTAATTTATTTTACTGCATTTACAGCATTATAAAGTATGTCCCTAAAGTTTTAGGAAAAAACAAATATGTATTTTCCAATTGTAAATTAAGTTTATTTTATTAATTAAATACACGAAATTAAGTTTACATATTTAAGGTTTTTAATATATTTTTATAAAACAGAAAGAGGTCCGTGATCTTCAATGGCTTGCAAATTTGGTCTTGCATGTGCAATAAACCTTTGGACTGTTTCTAAGCCGATCTCACGAAATTGTTGCAAAATTCTTCGCCTTAGCTGATCTTCATTTTTGGTTTCCCAGACGTTATTATACATGATTCGACACAAAACAGCCCAAAACTCTTCTATAGGATTCGCCTGAGGCACATTTGAAGGGTTGTCCCGCTTGGAAAAAAAATTTATATTTTGAGCAGGTAACCAATCTGTCGTTCTTCTGGCGTAATGGTATGACGCTAGGTCGCTAGGTAAAATATGATTTCATCATTAAGGTGATGAGTATTTATAAACTGAACAAGCTTTGTAAGCCATTTATCAATGTAATTGTCAACATTGAGAGCTTCACCGCAAACACGCCCAACAAACGGCTGTGAAACACCAGCTTTTGAGATGGCACACCATACCAAAATTTTATTGGCAAATTTTACCTTTTCCTTAAAACTAACTTCGTCAGGTGCTTCTTGTACCTTGCGTGTATTAAATCCGTCGTTGCCTTTCATTTCGGAATTGGGTAAAGTAAAATACTTTCCATCATCAATAATGAGAATTTTACCAGGAAAATGAATACGTCTCAATGTAGGGCAACATCTAGGAATTTTTTCTAACTGGGTTGGTGTGTACTTAGAAGCTTTTTTATCGTTTTAAATTATTTCTAGAAATTGTTCTACTTATAAACATTTCGCAAAGACTTTCCTAATTGGTTCTCCATACTCTGAATTAATCTCTGTTCCCGAGAAGGAGTTAAAACTCTTGGTCTTCCACTTCTAAGTAAATTAAGGTATGGTACAATATTTTCGCAATCTTTAATTGTCTGGTATATCATTAACACAGAAATATTTTGACCAGTAAAAATTCTTACAATATCGCGTTTTGTTACATCTCCAACTAAACGATAAATACTTTAACGAATATTAAGTTTGCACGACATCTTAACAAACCGTATTTGTAAAAACTGACATTGCTTACATCGTTTAAGTTGTTTAATAACTTTTTCCAATGGCAACTTGATCCAATGCTTCCGACCAATAATACTTTTAAATCTAAAATTTTCCAAAAACTTTAAGGACATACGTTATATTGAGATATTTTAAAATCTAAACAGACATTGATATTTCTAATTCGATGTCCTGTATTTTTTTCTTTTTTCATTCCGATTGCGTTTGTAGTTTAGAAGAAGAGCGTTGTTGAAGACAGCAATTTTAAAAGTTTAGTAGGACAAAAACTGAAATGTTTATTTGAACATACATAGAGTTACCACAAAGTGTATCAATACTCTTACGCTTATGAAGCGCACCTGGCGCATCATAAGGGCCTTCACATTTTACTTTTTTTCAACTTGTCTCGAGTAAAATGTTTTTAATCTTTCCTATCAGCCTCTCTTGGCCAACTCTTGTTTCTTCTGACCCTGAATGGTGATTAGGTTTCCGAAAGCAGAAGGGTCACTATATTTCCTTCTACAATACCCTCTAGTAACCGAGAGATTACCGGTATAAGTAATCCCCCATCTACCGGCCAACGGCTTCAGGCGGAGGAGCTGGTAAATGGCAGGGCACTCTGTTGTCCTGAGACTGAGAAATCGGTCTCGAAGGCGGAGGAACCAAGACAGTGGTCAATGACATCAGGATGCAGAAGGCAACGGGAAACCACTGCATTAAATATTCAAATGGATTCCCTTGTAAAAAATCATCAATGGCAATGTTCAAAACGAAATATTCCGGAGTAAAAAGTTCCCCAATCGGTTCTCGGGGGGGGAGGGGGACAATGGCGAACGAAGTCGTGAAACTTAAAAATAAAGTTATGAGAATAGCTACTTGGAATGCAAGAAGCTTGTATGCAGCCGGGAAATTAATCAACGTAACAACAGAAATGGAAAGACTACGTGTGAAAATACTTGGTATCAGCGACGTACAGTGGAAAGGTTCCGGCAAATGTCCAACTAGAAACGGCACGTTCTACTATTCGGGAACTGATGATACAAAACACCGTTATGGCGTCGAAATATTAGTAGAATGGGAAGTCAATAAATCGGTACTAAGTTTTACCCCATATTCAGAACGAATCATAGCAATCCAACTAAAGTCGAACAAAGGAAAAATTAACATTATTCAAGTCTATGCACCGACAGCTCAGAAAGAGAATGAGGAAATAGAAGAATTCTACAAACAACTTGAATACATTCTGGAATCGACCAAAAAAGAAGAGGTCACCGTAATCATGGGCGACTTCAACGCTAAAGTTGGTAAGGTGAAAACTGATGGATGCATTGGTGAATTTGGAGTTGGACAACGAAATGACCGAGGTGAACGTCTCATACAATTTTGCCAAGAAAAAGAATTTATAGTAATGAACACAATGTTCAGATTACCAAACCGTAGATTGTACACGTAAACATCACCAAGAGATAATGCAGACAACATCGTCAGGAATCAAATCGAATATATACTAATCAGAAGCCGGTTTAAAAACTCCATCACGTCTACAAAAACCTATCCAGGCACTGATATAGAATCGGATCACAATCCGGTGGTGGCTGTAGTAAATATAAGATTCAAGAAACTACAGAAAAGTGCAGCTAAACAAAAGATAGACGTTAAGCAACTGAAAAACGCAACTATACTGGAAAGGACAAGGGAACAGGTAAACAACAATCTTAGAAACATCACTGCAAAAAATAGAAACACAGGCAATGTAGAGAATAAATGGATGGAGATAGAAAAGGCCCTTATGACAGCTGGTGAAGGCTCCTTAGCTCCAAGCAAAATTAAGAAAAAGAAAAGGATGACAAACGAAATTTGCATCTCATGGAGGAAAGGCGAAGAAATAAAACCAACAAGATAAAATACAAAGAAGTAAACCGTGAAATTAAGAGAAAAATTAGAGAAGCCAAAGAGAACTGGGTTCTGGACAACTGCAAGGAAATAGAAGAATATGATAGAAAGTACAATAGCCTTAACATGCATAAAAAGATCAAGGAAACAGGTCAACAGGTAAAAAAGTGAAACAAGCATCCATAGTAAAGGATAAAAAAGGTAAAATAATTACAGATTTAAATGAAAAACTGGCAAGATGGACAGAATACATTGAAGAACTTTTTGCAGACGAAAGACCAGAAATAGCAGTGGCAGAACCTACAGACGACACAACAGGGCCTGAAATCCTAAAAAGCGAGGTAGGATATGCTATAAGGAACAAAAACGGGGGTAAAGCTGCAGGACCAGATGAAATTCCTGTAGAATTGTTGAAACTAATAGACGACGACGCACTTGAAATAATGGTGAACCTCTTTAACACAATTTATAGAACAGGCATCATACCAAAGAAATGGCTCTCCTCTACTTTTGTCACAATCCCGAAGACGAATAACGCCAGAGAGTGTTCAGACCACAGAACTATAGCATTTATGAGCCACACACTAAAAGTATTTTTAAAAATAATTCACAAAAGAATATTTAATAAATTAGAAGAGGACATAAGCGCCACACGGTTTGGATTCAGAGGTGAACTGGGAACACGGGAAGCTTTGTTTGGTCTGAGTGTGTTAATGCAAAGATGTTTGGATGTAAACCAAGACCTCTACGTAGGTTTCATAGATTTTGAGAAGGCCTTCGATAAAGTCAGACACCAAAAGCTGTATGAAATCCTAAGAAGCAAAAACATCGACAGTCGCGACATTAACATCATATCCAGGTTGTACTGGGGACAAACAGTAAAAATCAAAGTTGATAATAAGTTAACCGAAGAAATTGAGATTCGTCGAGGTGTGCGTCAGGGTTGTGTGCTTTCTCCACTATTATTCAATATATATAGCGAAACAATATGCCAGGAAGCGCTCCTAGAGCAAAACATTGGTATGGACATTAACGGAGAGTTAAATAACAATATATGATACGCTGATGACACGCTAATAGTAACAGATAACCTAGCAAATTTACAGTTTTTGATGACAAACATAAACACCCATACCAAAAAGTATGGTCTAAAACTGATCAAAAAGACTAAATTCATGATTGTAACAAAGAAGCTATACACCAATGTGAATTTAACCATAAATAATCAGCCAGTTGAAAGAGTTACGTCCTACAAATATTTAGGGGTTTGCTTCACTGATACTAATGACCAGACAAGAGAAATCAAGAGGCGAATAGAGATAGCGAGACAATCGCTTGTCACAATGAAAAAGTTCCTATGCAGCCGGGACATAAATATAAACTTAAGAACGAGAATGTTAAGGTGCTATGTTTTCTTCGTTCTGCTGTACGGCATGGAAGCCTGGACACTGAAAAAGATAAACATCAAAAACATTGAGGCATTCGAGATGTGTTGTTACAGGAGAATGTGGAAAATACCATGGACAGAAAGAGTAACAAATCAAGATGTTCTGCTGAAGATGGGGAAGGAATGCGAAGTCATAAAAACCATACAAACGAAAAAACTGGAATATCTGGGCCACATAATGAGAGGAGAAAAGTACTCTCTGCTTAGACTCATAATCCAAGGAAAAATCTCGGGCAAGAGAAATGTGGGACGTAGGAGGATTTCCTGGTTGCGAAATTTAAGGGAGTGGTATGGGTGCAGTTCAATACAGTTGTTCAGAGCTGCAGCCAACAAAGTAAAGATTGCTGTGATGGTAGCCAACCTCCGATAGGAGACGGTACTGCAAGAAGAAGAAGAAGTAGTCTTAAAACTAAGTGTATTTACTGTTAATATAATAGTTTGACAAATAGTTGATATTTTAAAAATTCCTCACTTACTAACTATTCTGATGTTTTGGCAACGCTGTGGGGTTCTGACGTCGTAAATCTTGACTGACGTGCACGCATTTTTATATGAAAAATGCTATACAAGTTAAGTTATTTCCCGATATTTAAAAGAACGACTTAACATAATAAAAATGTTAGTTTATCTACCGTCTGCGCTATAATAAAATTAATAGACACAAATAGTTGTGTCTTAGAGTTCTTAATTTCTAATTGTCTATTTTTATTAAATGTACCTAAATTAACCTTTTACTTAACCGAGTTTTTACATTTGCTTGGAGTTCAAAAATGATTGTTTCGACAATCTAAACTAACTACATATTTTATATTTTCTTAATTTGATATCTTACATACTTTTAATATAAAAAGATATTATATAAACATGTTTTGAGTATATGTATATAGTTTTAAAATACAGCTATGTATGTATATGAATGCATATATTATAATTTTTTAAAATACGTTTAACAGTTACGTGTATATATTTTAGTTAAAATAATATATCACACTTTTATTGAGTTATAATTTTGTTTATTTGCCAAATTCTAGCATACCTTTTATAATCATCACAGTAAATAAAGTAGGTAGTACACATAAAAATAAGTCATAAAAACCATACAAACGAAAAAACTGGAATATCTGGGCCACATAATGAGAGGAGAAAAGTACTCTCTGCTTAGACTCATAATCCAAGGAAAAATCTCGGGAAAGAGAAATGTGGGACGTAGGAGGATTTCCTGGTTGCGAAATTTAAGGTAGTGGTATGGGTGCAGTTCAATACAGTTGTTCAGAGATGCAGCCAACAAAGTAAAGATTGCTGTGATGGTAGCCAACCTCCGATATTAGACGGCACTGCAAGAAGAAGAAGAGTTACCACTACAAACAAAATGATAATTTTGGATGGTGAAATGATTGTGAAAAGTATGTTATTGAAGTATCTAGTATCAATTGAACGCTTGATGTAGGAAAGACCGATGCAGTCTAACCCGGAAACTAAGTAAGTTTGTTATTAATTTTTTAAATATTAATCTTAGTTTTTGTTTCCGAACCGAGGAGATGAATTATAAATCTGCAACCAGCGGAATCAAGTTCTAGGAATAATCCACCCTGAGTACCCAGTAAAGCTAATAGATAATGATCATTTTAATATGTTGCAGAAAGCTATTGGCTGTTCAAATCAGCTGGGATGGATTCAGATAACATGTAACATGATCTTAGGAGCAGATCTCCCAAAACTCAGATATATATTTCATACATATCTGATGAAGAAAAAGATACCTCAACACGTGCAGAAAAAATCTTCAGCAAGCTGAGAAAGATGAATCGTGGTTTTAGAACACAGAAATAAAAAAGTACTCTACTGCAAGAAAACTTGTCCAGAAAGTACCCAGACTTTCTCAGTAGACAATCCACCTATGAAGCTTTTGGAGAAATTAAACTTCCGATCAAAGATTGCCATGAAAAAGGAGAAGTCATCTTCATCCTCTGTAAAATCAAGGCCGAAGAAATCAGAAGAAAGCAGAGAAAGATCAAACTCTCCAAGAAAATCTAAAGCGGACCATTCAAAGAGGACGGGGAATTATCCTCTGCTTCACAAGGACAGCAACCGTGAAAGCTAAAGGAGGGGTGACTGGAAACCTTTCTACGTGGCAAATTACATTTGTACAAAGTGTGTACAAAGGTAAATGTGTAGATGCTTTTGCTTGTTTAAGAACTGAACAAATGAACAACTGGAAAGCACACTGGGAAAAGTACTATAGTATTTCAACAACACAATACAGTTACAGATACAGTTACAGTTACAGATAAAACCAATTATTCCAAAAAAATCTTGGTATAAGAATTTCATGCTCCCTAGCAAATACATAACTACCATCAGTAGACTTAGATTTGGCCATGCATGTTATCCTGCACATTGACATATTTAAATTCTTTAATAAAGCTCATGTTGATTGAGACTGGCTGAACGACAATTGTCCAAGAATAGAGAAAAAAACAAACGTATAGCAGAACATAACAGGGCTTTCACTAATAGAAACACAGATTCTACATACGCACTTCACCTTAGAGATCATAATCATTCTTTTAATGATGAATTTCAAATTCTTCACATTCAAAATAAAAGCTTTATGCTATCTTTATTAGAATCTATGGAAATTAACGAATTAAAAAATACAGACAAAATTCTGAGTAACCAACTTGAGACAAACAATTCTTCCCTTCTCAATTTATTCATCTAAAAACTATAAAGTGACAACACGTACCACAAATAGATCACCTGAGAAAGGCACTCTGCCGAAACAAACTGTAGTGATAAGATATTATAATAAATTTTGTGGAAGTTTTGAAAACAAAAGTTTTCAGTGTTTTATTTATTATATAACGGTTACATTCATACAGGCGAATCTTCAGCATGCAAAGCATCTTCATATATCATTGGCAGAAAATTCGCAAATAAAGCTATAAATGTAGAACTAATCCAGGAGCATTGGAACAGGCCGAATTGGCGGTTTAGGATCCGTCCTAAGTAAGGTACTATAGTGCTTAAACGGAATAAAACTCAGGGCGTGTATTGTACTTAGACAAGATACCAATCACATCTTACATTTAAGTATCTGCACGGAAGATATGATCGTAGCTTAAATAACTATATGGGAAGAAGCGAGCAGACCGGATATAGTCGTATGCTCTGCATATTCTTTTCGAAGTAATAGAGCTTCAACAGATCTATGCCTTCAAATTAATGATTTATCAAAAATCCAAAAATCAGTCGATTTTTAAATCGAGGGGAACTAATTTTATAAAAAAATATTTGGAAGAGAGGTGCAAAAATAACACTGGACACTTAATGCATATTTTTATGAAATTGGCGGATAATTGAAATTCATGTTCAATAATAAAAATACCCAAAAATATTAAAATACATTGCAAGAAATGCAATTATTACCACATTAGCGCATACGGTAAATAAAGCACTTAATTAAAATGTCCCATAGGTAAATCTAAATGTTATTATTTATTAATAATTTGTATTTTGAGAACGTTAAATATAAGTATATTTAATTAAAATTTTGGTTTACTTGTATTTTCATTAAATAAATTAGATAATCTTTAGTTATCTATTTTTCTATTAAATACAAATTAAAAAAAAATAATAAAAAGAACAGCTTCCATATAAAATCATTAAACTTGATCTGTAAAACTAAACACTTTACTTACTACTAATGTTCCTATAGGATATTGTAAAAAACAATAGCTTACACAATAGATTTAACGAAGCAATTAATTTTGTTCGACTTACCTTCCCCTAATCCTGCGTTTAAACTTGAATGTTCGTCAATAAGACTGTAATCTCTCGTAGATCCGTATAGGTGAATAAAAGATGGACCGAACGTTGGTAGAAACCCTACAAAAAAGCAAGGCATCTATTAAAACATTGCTTATAACATGTAATAAATTTTATGCGAATATTTTTTTGTGTATTTTGTATCTGCTGATAATATTCTATTGAAACTATTATATTTAAAAGTTATATTCTAATGTAATGTCATATAAAAGAATGTGATTAAAGTGTGATCGTAAATAAGGTTTGAAATAATATAAAATTAATGTTGGCTTGAATAATTTAATGCAGTTTATTTACATACTATTAAACAAAATACAAACTGGAAAAAAATTAAAATAACAAATTAAAACAATATTCTTCTTCTTCACGTGCCATATCCCTTACGCTCTGATACGCAACTGATAGATGAATGTGAGTCCGATTTAGAGATTGAAAGCGACTATGATCATGATTATTTTGAGCCAAACATCGCTGATGAAGAGTCTGATGAGGAAAATAACATCGAAGATGAAAATCCTGAACCTTCTACGAGCAAAAATGTACCTTCCGTAGGCATAAAATGGAACAAAGATTCATTCGCAAGCAAGAATATTTCGGAAGAATTAAATGGGACTTCTGATATCAACAACGTTTTGAGTCCATTTGGTTATTTCAGTCGATATTTAGATGATGATTTTTTTGAAATGGGAGCAAAACTAACTTCTCAATACTATTTACAAGAGACTGGCAAGGAAATAAAACCAGATATTTCTCCAGAAGAAATCAAACAATTTTTCGGTATGCATGCGGTCATGGGATGTTTTAAGTTTCCCAGAATACACCTTTACTGGAGTGTAAAGTACCGATTACCAATCATAGCTGATGTAATGAATCGAGACAGATTTTACAAATTACGCACAAACTTTCACGTTGTAGATAATTTATCGGTAACTGAAGAGATAAAACAACAAAATCGCCTTTAGAAAATTTATATAATAGATAGAGTAAGAAAAAGATGACTAGAAATTCAGAGACTACGTGGGACGTCATTTTCAATTGATGAACAAATGATACCCTTTTTGGGCCGATGTCCAATACTATATTATATACAATAAAACTGTTTTGTTCAATTTCATTGCAAATAACTTTATTCAATAAATTTGGTTTCATTTTTCTCAAATTGATTTCATTATCACAATTGTGCTAGTTATCTGTGTGCTACTGTATGACACAATTGTACTAGTCCTTGAATCCTGTCAAATGTCACTTTGAAAATTATGCAAAAAATTTGACTTCTTATTAAGGTATAAATTAACATTATCCTAAAATTTTAACTCAATATTTAAAATCATTTACATTCGGGAGCGTAAGGGATATCAGAATTTGTTCTACGTTGGCGATCACCATTGCGAAGGCGTCTCGATCTTCTGCCACATGGAATAATGGTCGTTCATTTGATATATGAGTTATCTCTACGGCCTTCTATTTTATCTTTAAGGATCAATTGTAGTATTCTATATCGATTTTCCCTCACTATATGTCCGAAATAAGACATTGTGCGGTGTTTAACTGTCCATAGCAATTCTTTATCTTTGTTGACCCTTCTTAGTACTTCTTCATTAGTTTTTTGTGCTGCCCAAGGATCTTTAATATCCGCCTATGAATCTAAATTTCTAATGCTTCAATTCTGTTCATGATTGACACTTTTAGTGTCTATATTTCTGCTCCATAGAAAAGTACAAACCAAATATATCACTAAAAACTATATTCACTTTCATAAAAGTAGTTTTAGTCATTTCTATTCTGCGTTTTAATTTTATGTCTGAATCTGGTTGGTTCGTTATGATAGTTCCCAAATATGTAATTGTGTAAACTTTTTCAACTTGGCCTCCATTTAATTGAAGCTTTGCATCTGGATGTGGGTTACGACCTTAGCTTAATAAAACGAAAGATAAAATTCAGGCAATAAACAGACGCGAAAAGGCTGCCAAATATTTCTAGTTAGGATAAATGAGTGGGACGTATAACACGTATTCAGGACAATTTTGGAATAATACAATATTGACGATTTAGAGTATTTAATTATTAAATAATTTATTTAAAGCAATAACTAAAACTAATATGAGTACTTATCCGTTCATCAACTGTTAAATAAACGTCAAAACAAAATATTTCGAAGCTCTTACAGAAAAATATCAATTTTAAAGGTTTTTTTTCTTCATTTTTACTTGTAGTGGTAAAGACACATTAAACTAGTGGTCTGTAAGAAAGTGTATACATATTTCGCGTGTAGGGAGTGAAATCTAAAAAATCGACATGGAAGAAATTCCACCGAAGCCTCCAGATAGAGGAAAATTTTATATAGAATTAGAAGATAGGATGATGGAATTTAAAGAATTAAAAAAAAAATAGCAACATTATGGTAAATAATAAGGTAACAAACGAAAAAAGCCAAACAACTAGCACTAACGAGGTAGGTAACCAATTTGATTTTAATAACGATGCAACTTTGACCCAATTTAATAAAATAAATAGATCAGGTAATCCAACTTTAAATAAAGTTATAAATTTAAGATTAAATAATAGATATAAATTAGGAGATAATGCACCATATATAGTACATAATAGAAAATAAAAATGGTAATATCGGCAAATTACACAGGATAGGCACGGCCCGATTAATTTTACGTTCAGTACCTGAAATTGAAAATAATATCACACAAATTAAGGTAGTTGGTAGGAATAAAATTAAGGTAGAACTCAATAAGTTTGCTAGTGCTAATAAATTAATTGAATCTGAAAATTTCAAAAGCAAACAGTACGAGGCATATATTCCAACGTTTTTTACTCAAAGAAAAGGAGTTATAAAAGCTGTAGATAAAGAGATATAAGAGGATGATTTGTTATCATTAATTCAACCTAGGTTTGGAATGGGGTTTAAAGTCTTACATGTAAAAAGAATAATGCGGAAAGTGCTAGAAGAAAATGGATCTACTATCTACATAAAAACAGGAACTGTAATAGTAACTTTTAAAGGTCACCTACAAACATAGTAATAGAAAAATGATACACGAGGTTGAAAATTATACACCCAGAATGTTACAATGTTTAAAGTGCTTCAGATTTGGGCATATACGTGCTCAATGTAGGGGAAAAGATAGGTGTGAAAGATGGGGTGAAGAACACAATAAATCAAATTTATTTTGTGTATTATGCAAAGGAAAACATAGCCTTACTGACAAGAGAGCAAATTGTACGGAAAGAGAAAAACAGGAGTATATTAAAAATATTATGAATACTGAATATATAACATATTACGAAGCTAATAATAAATATAGTAAATATTATTCAACAGTAAGTAAAAAATAAGAAAGTACTTCCAATAAATATACAATCTATAAACGAAAACGATCAAGTAGTATTTATTCTAGTAACGTAGACAAAGAAATAATGAAACCACACAGAAAAATCTTGCAAACACCAAAAGTACAAAGTCGATAATCGAAACGATAATCAAAGTAATATAGGAGAAATTATAGTAAGCTTTATTTCAACAACTTTAAATCAGATTAATCATAATTTGGATGAAAAAACGTTGCAATTACTAAAAAACAATATTTCACAATTATTATTAAATCGTATTGGCTAACATATCATTTCTTCAATGAAATGCGCGGTTAATTAAAACAAATAAGGATTATTTGGAAAAAAAATTGTAAGACAATAAAATAGATATAGGACTAATATCACAAACATGGTTAAAGAAAAGTAACTTCATTAACTTTACGGGTTATAATATCGTTAGGAATGATAGGGATGATGGATATGGTGGTGTCCATACTTTTGAAAAAAAAAAATTATTTTTAATTTTTATAATAGTCCTACTTTTCATCCAATCAATGACGTAATGTGTAATAGCATATCAATTAAAATTAAAACCGGTAAAAAGATTAAAATTTATTCTATTTATGTAAAACCAAATCTCAAAATTACGGTAAATGGATGAAAAACGTTTTTTAATAGTATGGAGAAGTCTTTTATAATTGGTGGTGATTTTAATAGCCACAATTATGTTTGGGGTTGTAGTACTGTAGAAACTATAGGAAAAAATCTGTTAGAAGCTATTGAGGACTGTAATCTCGTACTTTTAAATAACGGCAAAGAAACTTTGCTGCGTAGACCTAGTAATATTAATAAATCGGCAATAGACCTTACAATATGCTCAGCAAATATTAGTCATTGTCTTGATTGGGACGTTGTGTACAATACTTTAAAATCAAATCATTTTGCTATTGTTATAAAGTCAAATATTAATGTTAATAAAGCTGAATGTGTAAATACAAAATTCCAATCGAATATAAATAAAGTGGACTGGTCTCTTTTCTCTTCTATCACTGATAATTTCATGGAACTCGATAATAATATAACTTACCAACAATTTTTTAATAAATTAAACGAATATTGTAAAATATGTATAACGGAGAAAAGAACAGGGACTAATCCACGATTTAGAAAAACTTGGTGGAATGACAATTGTAAAAAGGTTATTCAAGAACAACAACTTGCTTTACGCCAGTTTAAATTACAGTCCAATATACAAAATTATATAAATTATAATAAATGTGTAGCAGAAACCGAAACAGTTATATTAAAGAGTATTTTTGTGAAACTTTAAACAAAAATACACCAATAAAAAATAGGTGAAATCAAGTCAAACACAAACACAAACAAAACAAGGAAAAACTCTAATCATCCACTTTTAGTGCCATTTAGTTTAAACGAATTAGAAATAAGTCTTAAGAACAAGAAAAACACTACTCCGGGAATAGATAATATACATTATATTATGTTGGCAAATTTACATCAAAAAGGAAAAGAAACACTATTAAAAATTTTTAATCAAATATGGCAATCAGAAGATATTCCAGATAGTTGAAGAGAGTATCGGGTGATGCCCATACTTAAAGTAAATCGAAATTCTGATTCGGCAGAATCTTATAGAGGTATTTTGTTAAGCTCCTGCATAACAAAAACACTGGAAAGAATGATAAAACTTAGACTCGAAAGATGGTTAGAAAAAAATAATATAATATCACAAACACAATTTGGATTTCGAAAAAATCATTCTACTGTGGAAGCAGTGTGCCACTTGGTAACAGATATAAATTTAGCGTTTACGTCAAATTCTTCAGTAACAGCTCTTTTATTAAATGTTGAATTAGCATACGACAACATTAATTTAAGTATACTATATAACAAAATAACACAAATATTTCTTCCCAAATGTTTCTGTCAAAAAATAATAAAACTGTATGCCCTAGGAAAAATTTATATATCGGTAAATAATAACACAATTGGTCCAAGGCTAGCGATGGATGGTTTACCTAAAGGAAGAATATTAAGCCCGTTGTTATATTTAATTTATACTGCTGATCTAGTAAAAAATTTAAACTCCACAAGAATTTTACAACTTGCAGATGATATAGTCATTTATCAAGAACATATTAAAATAGAAAATGCAGTCAAATCCATTGAAGAAGGAGCCAAACATATTAAAACAGGAACGAATTACCTGGACTAAATATCTCTGATTCCAAAACTAAATTATGTATATTTACAAGAAAACGAAAAGAAATACCCAACTACATCTTAATAAACAATATCTCCTATCAAGTGCAAAGTTCTGTTAAATATTTCGGTATTACTCTTGATAGACAGCTTCTCTGGAAAGAAAATATAGACAATATAGTTAAAAAAACAGAAAAGGGAATAAATCTTCTTCGATTCGTGTCACACTTACGATGGGGAGCAGATCCAAATATTTCTTTGTTATTATTTAAAAATAATATAAGAGCTATAACCGACTATGGATCAATATTATACAGTGACGCATCACAGTGTCATTTAAAAAAACTAGACAAAATCGTTAATAAATGCATTAGATTGTGTATAGGAACTCTAAGAAGTACACCCATTAGTAACCTACAAGTCGAATGCTGTGAAATGCCAATGGATATAGGATGAAAAAAACTTGGCATCAGACTTTTAGTTAGACTGTACGAGAAAAAGTCAAGTTTAATATCCAAAATACACCTGCTGTTTTTAGAAGACTTAACATAAAAATATTGGGTAAAAAAGAAAACTCTAAATGTAGTAGATTTCTATTTAAAAATTACAATATATGATAAACAACTATATAAATATGACATAAACCCAAATTACAATATTGACTTTAATACTCTGGAACAAGTTCAGGTATACTTCTTAAGGGACTACAGCAATTTGCCTTTATCTTTAAGAAAATTAATGTTTATATCACAGAGTTCACAATTGGTCAAATATTGTTATATGCTATATACAGATGCATCCAAAGTGCTTCGAGTGGAAGCTATTAATTTCAAATCATCCATGTACAACAGATGATTAAGCCTCGCCACAACAGTATTGTTATTTTTGATGCTAAATCCTGAATCAGTAGCTAAGATAGTGGGTTCATCGCTAAACAGAACCAAAGTGGACTCAACGAGTCCCCCTGGAAGAGGCCCCGGTTAATTGGGATATCTTCAGTTTCGATATTGGTTTCACCAGGTATTTGAAGGTGAACTTTAGTCTTCCACTCTGCCATTATATACTTTAAAAAAGTCACTAGATTATCATCGATTTTATATATTTTCAATACATCTATAAGCCATTCATGCGACACTGAATCAAAGACCTTCTTGTAGTCAATGAAGGCAGTAAAAAGGTTCCTTTTTTTGGTGTATGCCTGGTTAGAAATGACTGAGTCGATAATAAGTTGTTCTTTACAGCCCATGGAGCCCTTAGCGCATCCTTTCTGTTGAGGCTCTATGATATTGTTTAGAGCACAGTGTTGGTAGATACGCCGGGCTACACAGGACGTGACCAATTTGTACAAAGTTGGAAGACAAGTAATTGGGCGGTACTTAGCTGGATCTTGGGTGTTATTTTGATCCTTTGGTATTAGGTAAGTGATTCCCTGTATAAGAAATGATGGTGTTTCCTGCGGATTAGAGATAACATAATTAATCAATACTGACAAACACTCATGAACACTCTTTAACCAGAAGTTCTGAACTCCGTCTGGTCCAGGAGATTTCCAGTTATAAAGCTCTTTGATAGTACGTATTTGAAACTTCTTTGGTGGTGAAGGGTTCGTAAGGAATATTATTGTAATGTTGACAGTTGTTCGTTGTGTCTTCAATCCATCCAGCATTGGTGTTATGAGTAGCTAGCGTTGTAAGTTGATATCCCCAGAACTCATGAATTTCTTCTTGGCTTGGGTATGGTTTATTTTCATTTTCTATAGTGGAATTAAGTTTCCTATAAAACGCCAGGCATTGTCTTTTATACTTATTGTCAAAGTTAATTACATTGGATTTTGGTTTTTGTCATTGGATCGTTTTAACCTTAATTTAACATCTGCCACAAGAGGTTGGTGATGAGATCCAATATTTGCTCCTGGAAAGGTAGTGACTTTTTGACTGCATTTCAGAAGCGCACACTTACAAGTATATAATCTATTTAGTTTCTTGAAGACCCAGGGTTGTTGCCATTATCCAATGGGGCTTTCTATGTATATATATATATATATATATACATTTGTATATTATATATATACACATATATGTTTATATATATATGTTATATATATATATATATATATATATATATATATATATATATATATATATATATATATATATATATAGGGTGAGTCATAACTATTGGGACATAGACTAAGGACAGGTTATTTGGACCAAAATATGGCTATTGGGCCAAATATGCCCAAATAA
Source organism: Diabrotica undecimpunctata (assembly GCF_040954645.1). Taxonomy (NCBI): domain Eukaryota; kingdom Metazoa; phylum Arthropoda; class Insecta; order Coleoptera; family Chrysomelidae; genus Diabrotica; species Diabrotica undecimpunctata. The sequence goes on along the minus strand of NC_092810.1, from coordinate 67,047,988 downwards.
AATGTTGATGAGAAAAAAGATACAGGGTGTTAAAGTTAATTTTTGTTTTTCGTTTTTTGCTAATAGTTTCCCTGTATATTTATAAATTGCTATCAAAATTGGCACAGAGGCATAACTGTCGATTTCCCAATATATATATATATATATACATATATATATATATATATATATATACATATATATATATATATATATATATATATATATATATATATATATATATATATATATATATATATATATATAATTAAAACAATTATGTTTCTTAGTCACTTAAAAAATGATATAATTTTTTAAGTGACTATTTTATAAAAAATTATATATTAATTAAATCAAGACCCAGAAACACGTGTTAGGGAGTGGTAAGAGACTTAAATTAAATCGAAACGCAACCGTCTTCGTATATTTATCGTCCTTACTCGACGCAATGAGTACAAGAATGATGGTAATTTATATGGGTAAATTGTTGATGCATAGTGGAATATAAATATTCCCAGCATCGCTCTGAATGGCTTGATTAAGCTTGGGTATACAATTTACTTTAATTGCTATCGACACATTTAACTTCATATATATATATATATATATATATATATATATATATATATATATATATATATATATATAGTTGTTGCTTAAGTAGTTTATATCAGGTGTTTGCAATGATCATGTCGTTATCTTTACAGAATTCATGCAATCTTTGTCCGATCTTTGTCTCGATCGATATGTTGTCCAAGACCATAATAACCTACAGTTTTACCTCGTCGACCTTCTCCAATTTTTGTAAGATGTGTACGATTTGACCATTATTATTAATTTCTTTTAGGTCTAAATTTTGTGCTAAAGAAAACAAATATATTTTTCACCTATTGTAAAAACTCAACAAGGAAACTAAATTCCTGTAGCTGGCTGTATACCATGTATCACAAAAAAATTTATTTAAAAATTCCTTTATAAAAGGTATAATATTAAAAATCCTATCAGGCTACATCACAGAACGTTTTCGGAATTAATATCACCATCAACAAGTCCTCGCAGAGACTTCGTCTCAGGACTAGCAACCTCCAGTGGAGTCTTACGTTATCATGTTATCTATTCTTGTTGTAACTTAAACATTATAGTTTATAAAGTTAAAAAATGTAACTCAAAGTTAATTTAACAACATTTAAAGGGTTTTTACCTATATATTTAGTGGCTTCAAACATGTACATCCAGAGAGCACTGATGATGGAATATTAATTTCAAAAACGTTCTGTGATGTAGCCTGATAGGGTTTTTAATATTATATCTTTTATAAAGAAATTTTGAAATACTTGTTTTATTGTAAAAAACTTTCCACATACTTTAATTAGGTAAATTATTATTAAGGGAATCAACTTTTTTCCACACCGTGTGTGTAAAGTTTCTTATAGTATACCAATTTGATGCACTTATAACGGCTGCTAATAGTTAGAGTGAAAAAAATAAAAAGAAATTAAAAAAAGTGCCACAAACTTAACTTAATGACTGATTAACGTAGACATAAGCAAATATTCTAAACTACTAGATTATTTTAAACAAAAATAGCTTGGGTAAAAGTCTAATACATTTTCAAGGAGGAAATGAATACATTTTTATTGAATGCTCTCAACAACAAATATTTGTTCTTTAAAGTAACATTTTTAAGTATTAAATTTGGTTTTAGTTACTTTATTTATAAACTCATAGGTTGTATTAATACTACGAAAGACGGAGCCTGCGAGGTTTCTGGAGCACATGAATGCACCGTTGGAAGCACAGACCTTTTCTAAGCCTTGGAGGACATCAAAGTTAATACTGCTCTCCAAAGCTGAGGACAATTTAGTTTTTGCTAATGAAAAAGGACGACTGGTGCAATCGTGAATGTATTCGACGCACTGCACAACAGGGGTATGAACATCACTGGGCAATCCTGCTGTTGTTCGATGTTGGGAATGCATTCAATATGTTGCAGTGTTATAAGGTAATGAAAACAATGGAGTAGGGAGAATATCCTGGTTGCCTGTGGTGGCGGAGTATCTACCCGAAAGAAGAATTGTGGTGGAAAAGAACACGATCGTCGACGTAACGGCTGGGGTTCTCAGGGATCTGTCTTGGACCCGAGGCTATGGAATCTGGCATATAATTGTAAATACGGAGAAGGTACAACCCATAACGCGAGCGTGGTCGTAAAGATATTATGGATAACACAGTACATTGGACAAAGATACTGATCTCGAACCTAAAAGATTGTGTAAACTGTTACAGGCGACTGAGTTATTGCCTAATGCAGGTGCTCACAGGAGAAGGGTATTTTAGGTCCTACCTCTCTAGGTTGGGAAAGGGCGACACCGACGAATGCCTATACTGCGACACCCGGACACTGTGACACATACAATGATGAAGTGTAATAAATAAATAGTAGAAAGAAGCAGAATGGAAAGAGAGAAAGGTGTAAATTTTGTGACAGTAAGAGAAATGATGTGGAGAGTGCGGTGCTGCTTTCAACATTCAGATATGTGAGAACATTTTTGGGAACTACTCTAGCGTAACAGGTTAGCTAAGGCTGAATTACACGCAAAGAACCCCACCATAGTTTATTTCTTTTGATACCATACATATCTGGGATGAGAGAATTTTCCTCGTAGAAGTAGTGAAAAATTTTCTCAGGATTTTTCTTTCCCAAATTTCTAACTTTTTTTCTTCATTTTGATTCATTGTCCAAGTGTCACATGCATACAATACTGTTGATCTCACTATTGTTTCACAAGTTCAAATCTTAGCTGCACTGGACTCGGTTTTTGCCTTTAACAGTGCGTTTAATGATGCCTCAACCACCGTTTATATATTTCTCTCTCTTTGCCTCCTCTATTTGTAACTGTTACTCCAAGATACTTAAATTCTGTTACCTTCTCAAATTTATAATCTGCCTCATTCATTCTCAAAGTGATCCATTTATTATTTTCTTCTGCATTTTCTTCTTTTATTTCCCTATTCGTGTTTTTTTCTTGATTTATAATCAAGCCATATTTTCTAGCTTTTCTTTAAATTTGGCGAACACTTTTTGAAGTTCTAATCTTGAACGTGTCAGAAATACCAAGTCATCTGCAAAACTTAGGCATTGTTGTCTTTTGTTAAGAATAGTGCCGCTTGTCTGGATTTTGGCTACTCTAATTATTTTTTCTAGTACTAGGTTGAAGTCTGTTGTTAGGGGATCTCCCTGTTTTAATATTCTATTGACGTTAAATGGATTTGAAAGACTTGCTTCTATCATAAATTTATCGACTGTATTAGTTAGTGTCATGTTAACTAATCGTATCAGTTTCTCTGATATTCCTAGGGATCTCATCGCTTCGTAAAGTTCGTTCTGTAAGATAAAGCCAAAGGCCTGTTTAAAATAAATAAAGAGCATATGCAAACCTAGGTTTCAAAACTGTTGTTTTGCAATAACTTTAGCATAAAAATTTGACCGATTGTTGTTCTTATCTGTCTGAAACCAGCCTTATGTTCTGATATTAGCTCTATCTCGTAGGTTTTTAATCTACTTATTAATTTTATTAATTATATTTGAAATATTTGATACAAAAACACTTTGATGAACCCAAAACAAATCTTTATTGACTACATATCAAACACAACTAGTTGAATATTTTACCTGTAACCTCTGAAATATAATGCGATAATTAGCAGTACATGAGCGTCGCGAGTGGCGTTTATAATTACATGACCAATACATTACATCACCCCACCCTAAAATTCTATTTATAACTAAATTCAGGAACACAACAAAACTAAACTTCTTAATACTATATTTCGAATCCAAAACGTTTTGGTTCTTTTCTAGATCTAATTGGACGTCTATGTGGGATGCCTGACTCTTGGATAACATCACTATCCTTTTGAGAGTCTAGCTGAGGCTCCCCACCTAGATTTCCTGTTGAGTTTGTAGCGACTTGGATAACATTTTCCTCGTTATTTTTAATATTATTTTCCTCTGATCTATCGTGCATCGTCTCAGAAAATGTAATACCTTTTAAATTACTATTAAAAACTATTTTAATTTGATTACAATGTCTTTTCCACGTAAGTTTACTACCTAACGGATTTACCAAATATGCTCTTCTACCTAAAATTCGTAAAATATTTGCTTTGCACCACGATACCTTGGTGTTTCTATAATCTTTAACTAAAACGATATCCCCCACTACAAACTCTACCTGACTCCTCCCCCTATAATATTTCTTATTATTTTCTTGCGCTTGCATCAAGTTACGTCTAATTTGTGTTAAATCAACTGGGTTTGATTGTTGTTTTTGTAAATCAACAGGTTTAATTAAATCTAGACGCGTTCGCAAAGCCCTTCCAAAAAATATCTTAGCGGGAGAAGTACCTGTCGACAGGTGCACTGTGTTCCTATATGTTAATAAAAATTTAGACAATGATAAATTAATATTTCTTTGATCAATATCTTTTAACAAAAAATGCTTGAGTGTTTTAACACTATTTTCAGCAGCATCGTTGCAATGTGCTGAAAAAGGAGGTATTGTTATATGTTTAATACCATTAATTAAAGTAAAATGTTTAAATTCCTGCGATGTAAGCTGCGGGCCGTTATCGCTGACAAGTACTTCCGGTAAACCATAATGAGCAAAACACTCCCTAAGTTTAACAATCGTAGCCATTGAGGTGATTGAAGATATTGGACAAACTTCCACCCATTTAGAAAAAGTATCCAAAATTATAAGAAAATTAGTTTTTCGTGTTTCGGCAAAATCTATATGCACGCGTGACCAAACATTTTGAGGAATGCTCCAGCCTTGCAAAGGAACCTTAGGTGGATCTGCCTGCATGCTCTGACAAGGAATGCAATTCTTGCTGAGAACTTCAATTTCTGTATTTAATGATGGCCACCAAATATAAGACCTAGCTAATAATGTCATCTTAACTATACCAAAGTGAGCTTTATGCAATTCATTTAGTAATTTATTTCGTAGTTTACTAGGAACAATTACTCTTTGTCCCCACAATAAGACGCCATCTTCAATAGATATTTCATTTCGTTTAAGGAAGTAGGGTTTAATTTCTAATTCAACATTTTTTGGCCATTTGGTCATAACATATTTAGTTACACGAGACAAAATCGTATCTAATTCTGTTTCTTTCCTTATCTCATTCACATTAATAGGAATTTCTTCGCTTTCTACTAAATAATATAAATTAACAGTTTCCTCTATATTAAACTTAGAAGAATCTAGCCTTATCGACTTATTTGAAGGCAATCTACTTAAAAAGTCTGCTACATTGTTTTGTGTCGATACATGCTTTATAATAAAATTAAAACCACTTAAAAATACTGCATATCGCTGCAATCTATTGGCCGCCGTAACCGGTATCCCATTTTTAGGGCCAAAAATGGATACTAACGCCTTGTTATCTGTGATTAAATTGAACTTCTTCCCATATAAATATTGGTAGAGTCGAATAAGCCTTTTCGGTATCGCTGAGCGTTCTACTAGCAAAATAGATTGGTTTCTCGCTACCATCTTTAAAACCATGCGAGAGAACAGCTCCGATCCCATAATCTGAACTATCAACCGTCAAATTTAATTCTAAGTTTGGATCGTAATGAACTTATACTAGATCTGAAGCTAACATTTGTTTAATAGTGTCAAAAGCTAATTGACATTCTTCATCCCAGTGCCAAACTACATTTTGTTTTAAAAGCTTATATAAACAATGAACAATGTTTGGGAGATATGGAATGAATCGATTATAATAATTTATACTTCCCAAAAACGATTTTAGTTGTGTCACATTCGTAGGTTCTGGGATTTCCTCAATAGCCCGAATTTTATCTTGACTTTTATGCAAGCCCCTTTTATCAATTATAAATCCGAGATAAGATACTGATTCCGCAAAAAACGTACATTTTTCTTTTTTTACTGTAAGACCACATTCTTGTAAAATCGCTAAAACTTTACACAAATTCCTAGTGTGTTCTTCCCTATTCCTTCCTGTAATTAGAATATCGTCTAAAAAAATAGATATACTTGGCATATTGAGAAATATTTGTTCCATAATACGTTGTAACTGGGATGGACCTGATACAACTAAATACGGTAGCCGATTAAATGCAAATAATCCCTTATGCGTACTAATAACCGTATATTTACGAAAATCTGGATGAATCACAACTTGCTGATAAGCTTGACTCAGGTCAATTTTAGAAAACTCTTGACCACCCTGCAACTTAGCAAATAAATCATCGATCCGTGGTAGCGGATATTTATCCGCTTCGATAAAAGGATTGATAGTTATTTTGAAATCACCACAAATCCTAACACCTCCATCATTTTTTAAAATAGGTACTATGGGTGTTCCCCATTCCGAAAATTCAACTGCAGATATAATGCCCTTCTGGACCATTTTATCTAATTCCATCTCTACCTTGTTTCTTAAAGAAAAAGGAACCACTCTGGGTTTAAAAAATTTAGGTCTGGCATCTGGTTTAATATTAAATTTTAACTGAAATTTATTAAATGTGCCCAATTTGTCAGAAACTACAGTGGGAAAATCTTTCATTAACTTCCCCATTATTTCATTATTTTTATCTGCTTCAATAAAATTTAATTCCCTGAAACCCATATTATAACACCTAATAAAATTTCTACCTAGCAAGGCTGGAGTTTCTCGATGCATAACATAAAAATCCAAATTGTTTGTTTGTTTTGAAAAAGTTACTGGTAAGTTAATTTTACCTTTAGGATGAATCTTGCCTCCCGAAAAATTAACTAACGATACATTAACTTGAGATAATGGTTGTGTATTAAAATATTTGTTATATATACTAAAAGGTAAGACAGAGACAGCGGCACCCGAATCTAATTCAAATTTAAACATTTTACCTTTAATATTAATATCAATATGAATTGGCGGATCATTATTTGATGATATACACAATACAGATGGTTCAGTTCCTTCTTCCAATAAATTTAAAAATCTTTTTCTACATACCAGTTTTAAGTGTCCTCGAATGTTACATAAATTGCAGATATAATCCTTATAGGGACATACTGAAGGCAGATGTCTTTTAGCACACCGGAAGCACTTTTGAACACTACCACTGAACTCACGATTATAATCCGAACTATGTCTCTGCATCCCTGAAGTTGAAGGTCTAGTCTCCTTAAATCGCCGTTCTTGTTGATGTGTTCTGGCATCCCCACACTGTGATACTTGCAATATTTCCTTACTGCAACTTCCACTAGTTATTTGACGCTCCTCTCTTTCTTCTACTGGTTCCATTTTCACCACACTTCTGCTATCTTCTACTTCGTTAATGCCAGTTATTGCTGCTTCTTCAATTTGTGATGTTTCCATAGCTTTATTAAATGTGATATCTGACTTCAGTGCAAATAGCGTATTCTTTACTTTTCCCTCATTATATTTTGAAATAAACATATCTGTTAATTTCGTTCCCAAATTATTTCCAAATTCACAAGTACCGGCTAGTTTTTTTAAACGTACACTCCAATCTTGTACACTTTCACTTTTAGCCTTGGAAGCACCATAAAACTTTGCTCTTTCTACCCACACTAAACAAGTTTTGTTATAGTAGCTATCTCATAGCTATCTAGCCTTTTTACAATGACATTGAATTCACATTTCAGGTTTTTTAGGCACGGACAAGTTGGATAACAAGATATAAGCTTCTTCTGAAAGGCTATATAACAAAATAGCTCTTTTAATATTAACATCTGGAATTTCTCTAGCGATGAAATATTGTTTTAACCTTTTTATAAACACATTCCATTCACAAATTCTGGGATTAAATTCAAAATTTAACGATAAATCTAATTTTCCCTCTTTCGACATTTTGTATTCACTTTATACACAATTTAAAAATGTTTTTATCCTCGTCGCCATGAAATATTTGACACAAAAACACTTTGATAAACCCAAAACAAATCTTTATTGACTACATATCAAACACAACTATAATTATAGTTGAGTATTTTACCTGTAACCTCTGAAATATAATGCGATAATTAGCAGTACATGAGCGTCGCGAGTGGGGTTTATAATTACATGGCCAATACATTACAATATTAATATCATTTTTGCTAATACTTTATATACTACTTCTAAAAGTGCGATTTCTCTGTAATTTTTACAGACAGTTTTATCACCTTTCCTGTGAATTAAGTAGATAAGAGCTGTGTTCCATTGCTTTAACATTTTTTCGTTTTTCCGAATTTTTTTAATAAGTCGAGCTATATTTTGCTGCAGTGTATCTCCTCTTTTAATATTTCTGCCTGCAATTTGCTTTTTCATGCACTTTTATTATTTTTTAAAACTTTTATTACTTCTGTTACCTCCTGCCTGTCGGTCCATTTAATATTGACATTAATATTAAATACCGTGAATAGCATTATTCGTGTATCACGATAACGAAGGATTTTATTCTTTACCAATTGATATGGCATTATTGCTGAGGTTACTGTATATTAAGTTCAATACATTATCTCTGAATCATGTGTATTTTTTCGTCAGATAAAAATGTTTCATAAAAAAAATTGATATAGCATTATTGCTGAGGTTACTGTATATTAAGTTTAATACATTATCTCTGAACCATGTGTATTTTTTCGTCAGATATAAATGTTTCATTTTCAAACTTGTTTCCAATTTTAAAAATAGATTACAATCTGAGAGAGTATAATTTGCAAAACGGCCAGCTAATCCATAATAAAATTGATTAAAGTCCTGTGTTGCACTCGAGATATTTTACTGATATGAACAGCGAAAATACGATAACAAATGAAAACGTGACAAATGAATATTCTGCACGCAATTCCCAAAACGACTAATGTAAATTTTAACGCGTAAAACTCCAACCAGCAAAAATGGTTTATATGTACATAATGTTCCCCAAATTTTTAACAAAATTTTTATCACTGACTAATTAGATATATTAGATATATTTTAAAACTTTTAATATTCGTAGATATTATGGTGTTTTTCAAAAGGCTCTCTTTGGGACATTTTGTTTTTTTTTTAATTAGCAGTACTCTTATCCTTTATAATAAGATCATTTTTTTTACAAAAAACAGTATTTTTAATTACCAATAAAATTGACAAATTGTTAGTTTCTGAAAAGTACCTTACCTTAACAACAAGTTTAACAATTTAAAGTTTTGATGTGTAAAACACAGCCCATCCAGACAGATTAACCGGAGCAGGGGCGTCAATAATAATTCGAAAGAAAAAAAACGCTACTTCCCTAATAACATAAAAACATGACATACAGGCAACCAATGTAGTAATGAATTGACGACCCAATCAGAGCGGTTTATTTTCTACAAAATTACTGAGTAAACAAAGAATTATTTATATAATTATTTAGAAAAAATATCAACAAATTCCTAGCAAGAGTTGACTACAACGCGAATCACACCATCTGTGGATCTTATCTAACAGCGCCAGGAAGACGTATAAATCTGTATGAAGTAATTCAAGAATTAAGTCTTAATTATTTCGTTAGTTATACTCAATTTGCTGACCAACAGACATCAAAAAAATCAGATTACCTTGACTTCTTTGTAATCAAAGGATTTTTCAACAAATATTTAACAATCGAATCTAATTACAATACATGCTACCAACTGGAATTTATTTAGAGAAATAATAAAGAACGAAGGACATCTAAAGATCTCATTATAAACACAACAAGAATTGGAAAATCAAGTACAAAAATTCACAAAATGAATACAGGATGATTATATGATGGTGTTGATTGCCCTTATGGAAATCAACACCATCATTAATCAATGTTTAAAATAGAAGCTCTTGTAAGAGAAAATAGAGAAAAAAGCCATCTAAGAAAAATCTGTACAAGATTCTAAAGATAGAACCAGTTACAATCTGGTACTACATCTTATCCAAAGCAACTTAAAAATTACGACAATCCAAACAATATATCCCACCTATAAGAAAATCTGACGAGGTTAGCTACAAAAAAATAAAAAATAGAAGTTTTGGCTAAACACCTTTTACTTATGGTGCCGTTTTTTACCGAAGATTGGTGATTACTTCTTTAAACGCTTACTTATCTTTTGCAACGTGAAATATCTGTTCAACACTGAGGTTAGTCCTATCTCTGATATTCTTTAGCCAAGGTTTCTTCTTTCTTCTCAAGCCTCTTTGATATCTACTTTTCCTTAAATGATGACGTGTAGAAAAGAGTATTTATCGTTTCGAAGTATATGTTTATAAGCTTTCTGCAATGTCCAATTCGTCTTAACACTTCTTCGTTTGAGACTTGCCTATCATCTGTAAATGTATACCCTTGATGTATTACTTCCAATTGTTGTTTTTCTTCTTCTGATAGTTGGAGATTTCCATTGGAGTTTATTATAACTTGTGGTGTTCTGTTCCATGGATTATCCCTAATTTCTTTCAGTTTCTTATGTAGGTTATGTTTGTCGTGTTTCATTTTAAATTCTTCTATTTTTTGCAATTTTCATCCATCCAGCGTCCTTTAGCTTCCTTGATCTGCGTTTCTACTAGTTTATTAATTTTATTTTCTTTTTATTTATTTGTATTTAAGTATTTTCGTTTTTCTTCTATGAGCTTTAAAATATCTTGTATTATCCAGTGTTTTTTGACACTTGGTTCTTTTCTGGACACTGTTAATATATTTTTGGAAAGCTTCTGTGAATGCTGGCGTAATTGCTTCATTTATTTGTTATTGACATTTTTCACCCTCAAGCTTTGACAAATCTAGTCCCAATTTTGCTTTTCTTTCTTTTGTTTTCTCAGTTTAATGTTAACGTTGGCAAGAAGTAGATTGCGGTCGGAGTCTGCATCAGCACTAGGATATGTTTTCACGCTTTTAATCCCATTTTTAAATATTCTGTTAAGAAGAATGTAATCGATTTGGTTTCTTATCAGATTATTTTTATTGTCTCCTGGTGCACTCCATGTATGAAGTCTCCTTGGTGGTAATTGATGAAAGTTGATTGTGATGACTAGTTGTTTTTCTTGACAATATTTTACTAATCGGTCTCCTCTTTCGTTTCTTATTCCTAGACCATAATGCCCTAAAATATCTTCCACTTTCCCTTTACCGATTTTGGCGTTAAAGTCGCCCATTATTTTGTTAGCTTAATGTTTTTATGTTTTTCGTTAGATATATATCTCAATAAAATAAACGTAGGTCATTATTGGTGCTGCTTAACGTTAGAGTATAAATTTGAATTATGTTTATTGGGTGGGTTTTCACCTGTAACATTATTCTTCTTTCATTATAGGGAATAAAGTTAGAGACATACAGTTGTAGTGCTCTTTTAATCATGATTTCTACACCATTTTTGTGATCATCAGTACTTCTACCCGGGTAATAAAGAACAATATCGTTATGATAACATTGTTTACCACTGGGCCATTTTACTTCGCTAAGGCCTATTTTAAGTCTGCTTATTTCTAGTGACAATGTTGCCAGTTTTATATAATGTTCGTACACTCCACATTGCAATACAATTTATATTTATTTTGTTTTTTCGCCTGGAGATTCTTGGCACTCCTGTCTCAGTTAAGAGACGCCAGGCACTCGCGGCCGTTTTGTTTTGACTTTCCATTAGTGATTTTTCTTGAGATATCCTTAGGGATCTTTAATGCAGTGGTTTTCTTTGTCTTTTGCAACCTTATGCCGAACACCTAGAACCAGTTTAATACCCTCTTCTAATACGAGAAGATACATATGACGAAATTTATAAACTTCCTTGATTTTAAAAATACTAACCGATAAACCGATAAAACATATTAAACCAAAGAATGTACATTACATTTTAAAAAGTTATAGATATATAATACAAATATACTGAGCACTGCAATCCAGTTCCCCCAGTGCGTCAGAGAAACTGATGCAAAGCAGTCCTTGCGTCTCTTTTAATGGGCTGGGTTTATCGACCACGTGACCTAAACGACCAATGAGAAGGTCACGTTGTCGTTAAACCCGATCGAGTAGAAAGAGATGCAAGAATTGCTTTGCGTCAGTTTTCTCTGTAGCACTGGGGAAACGGGCCTTTATTGCAGCGCTCAGTCTATTTGTATTATATGTCTATATAAAAACTTAAGCTAGATCATGAAAGTGTCTCAGGACATGAATTAATTACTGAGAAAGTCATGAAAAAATGACTGTAAAAAGGTAAACTTATGTTAACTTATATTACATATAGTATCATAAGACTTAAATATAGCACAACGGAAAAAGCGCAAATAATCCTAGCACCAAATCTATAAAACCTCAACACGAGACAACCTCTAACCGACTAATAAACCTACTAAAAGTATGAAAAAATTACTAGCTAAAAGACTAATAAAAATCATTGTAGAAACAAAACTTACACCAACATACTCATTTGATTTTAGGGACAAACCTTTAACAAATAAAAAATCCATGGAATGATGTAATTATTCTAAAATTATTTTAAAAACAAGGAACATTGCCCTGCTGCATTCATCGAAGTGTTAAACCTTCGACAAGGTGTGGCATCAAAGACTTTTATGCAAATTAAAAAATAGTCTACGTCAGAATATGTATAACAGGGTACAACCGCAACCAATTTTCAATAAACCAAAAATGGGAGATGAAAGTCAATTACTCAAAATCAAGCCACATAGATTTTTCTAAATCTTATCGCAATTCTTCTCAAATTTTACTTATTTTACTTTTATTTTACTTATAGCAATTATGGAGTATAGTGAGAGCATACAAGGAAATACTACACCATCTGAGTTATGCTGATGATACTGTTTTGATAAGAAATTTTGCTACTTGCCATTTCTATCCCGGGCTTCCGGCTAACCCCCCTTTGTAGGTTAAAAAAATGTTTCAAACCAGAAATGTAGCTCAGATAATTTTAAACAAAAAGGTTTTTAGCACTTTTTATGTAGAATAAACCGTTTACCCAGAAACAACGCTTGAAGCAACCGGTGATTTTGAATATCAATTATGCTCGCGAAATCAATTTTTTAAATACGATTGGTATCAACTTAATATTAAAAATTTGACATCTTTTGATAAAAGTCTCTCATCGACTAAAATCAAAATGCATTTTAAAGGTGAAGAGTGTATCTTTTGTCATCAATTTTTGCATATTGTCCCAAATGAATTCAGTTTCTTTAAAGTTCTTAAATAAATAAACGTTGCGCGATTTTTGCCATTTTTACGATCCTCATGAGATCAATAAAATTTATCACTTTCATTGACAAAAATTTCATAAAATTTCGATTAAAAGTTTTGCCAACAAATATGATGTATTTGTAATATGCCTAAAAACGCTAAATTTAAACTTTCACATTAGAAACGATCTTACGTCACGGAAAATACTTCCACAAAGAATTGGGTAAAAGTTGTAGCTGAAATTGTGTAGTATCGAAAAACGTACTTGTACAATCGAAAAAAAAAAAAATGAGTTTTAAAAGTTTTAGATCGTTTGTAATGGGAAAGTTTGAATTCAGTGTGTGTTTTTAGGTATATTACAAATGTCTCATATTCGTTTCTAAAACTCAAAATCGAAATTTTATCTACAACTTTTGAAAAGTACGCTCTAACAATGGAAATTACATAGTAACTGGTCAAAAGAAGTGAAAAATTTTATTAATCTTATGAGAATCGTAAAAAAAAGCAAAAATCGCGCAACGATTATTTATTTAACGGATTTATAAAAACTGACATCATTTGCAGCAAAATAAAAAAATTGCATACGAAAGATTCATTCTTGGCCTTTAAAAAGTATTATGATTTTTGTCGATAGGACACTGTGATTAAAAGATAGAATTTTTACCGTCGAGTTAATACAAATTTTATTTAAAATTATTCATTTTACGCACGTAACTGACATTCAAATCACCGGTTATTTCTGAGAGAACGGGCGTATTCTACACACAAATGTTAATAATTTTTTTTGTTTAAAATTATCTCAGCTTCATTTTTTATTTTTTTCTACGGCGTACAGATTCTTGGTGAATTGTGAATTGATCCCCCCCATGCTGCGAGGGGGCGTTTTAGGAAAAAATCGGGGATAGGAAGTGGTAAACATTTTTACATCTTTTTTGGAGTCCCAAAATTGACATTATCAGCAAAATTTAGCCTGTTTGTATGATTTTTAGGGGTGAAATGCCAGACGAATGGATATCAAGCATTTATAATTTACCACAAAAAATACACTCAGTAATTGGATTTCAGCATTATTTAAAACCTATTTAATTTAAAACTCTGTTTAAAAAGATAAAAAGTTTAGAATGTATGTATTAAATCTCACCTTTTTCCCCGTCGTTCGAAATCGTTTTCAAATCGATGAAATGCGTTCCAATGACCGTCGGTTTTACCGGATCGTTGTCTCTCAGTTGAATTTTTATCCGTTGGCACAAAGGCGGAAACATCTCCGTGAAAATTAACTGCTCGTTCCACACGGGTGCATAGCTGTGTTTTTTAACGCTTGTTTTACCCTAGAACATAGCAATTTAAAGAGCCAATTAGTCTTTTCACTGGCAGCTCTAAAACATGATCAAGCAATGCCCGGAACTTTGAACGAAGTTAAGTGAAAAAGAGGATAAATAAATCTGCATCGTATTTTTTAAAACAGTGCCTCATTTTTTACTTAACTAAAGCGCCTTCAATAAAAAGTTTTTACCGTTTCACGTCAAACGGACGTAGAACCAAACGTAAAAATATATACAGTGTTGACCAAATGTTTGAAAACACCTAATTATTTCTTAAATGGATGGTACAAATTACTAAATTATACAAAATAGAGATACGAGATTTTGCGATATGAAAATTTAAATTTTAATATTTGTAATCTTACTAGATTTACTATTTTTCTGATATCATTAGTCACTTTGGTTTTTTACATATTACATCTATATTGTACCTTTATTGAAACCTCAACTTTAATACCAGTTTAACGGTATACAATACTTTTGATTTTATGTAGTCAGGAACATCTTAAAAAAATAAAACAAAAGCCTAGAAACCTCTGTTGTTAATTTGACAGTATTCTGAACGATAGTAGAATGCGTCTGTTATATTTCTCCATGTTTCTCCAAAAATTAGTACGGATTCATCAATCATTCTTTTTAACACTTGTCTGCAATAAATTCCACGTTCCAAGTATCCCTAATAAAAATATTCTTTAAGATTTAAATCAGGTAAACGATTTAAATAAAGCCAAACATTTACATCAAAATGAATTGGAGCTCCATCTTCCTGAAACCATATCTGATTAAAATTGGCTTTAAACTTGTTTTTCAGCTCACGTACAATTTTAAAGTAGCCTTTCATTACCGTTTGTTAAATTTTCTTCAAAAAATGGCCCAATTACCCGAGTATTTACTATACCAGATCATACATTTACTTTTTGTGGTCTTTGAGTATGGTTTTCATATGTCCAGTGAGGATTCACCTCACTCTAATACTGGCTAGTAATTATGTACTTTAAAAATGGACTACAACATTAAAGGGGTTTTATTATTTCATAAGGTCAATGGATCCCCAAATATGAAAAAATCGCGGAGTGCTACCATTTAAAGAAGTGCGCTTTTGAGAAGGGGGAGAGTTTGTCCCTATGCAATAGGGTACATTTGAGTGTATACTATGCAGTTTTTGTACATATACACCTACAGAAAAGTTGTTTAAAAATAAATTTCCTATCGAAATGTTACCCTTATAAAAGTTAAAAATAATTTTGTTTACCAAAAATATGTTCAAAATCTCAAAAAACATCATCCTCGACAATGATTATGTGGTTTCTGATTTTCCACCCGCTGACGTCTATTCCACAGTTATTAATGGGGGGCTTTCTGATCATGAAGCGGTATATACCAAGTTTAGCAGTTTAAAAACACCCCACTCAAAAACCCGACGATTAGGTACGATTTTTTCCACTCAAAACTTTCGTAAATTCTATAATTCATGCTTGACTTCTGACTGGAGTTTTTCTTTCGGGAACATTGACTGTAATGTTAGTAATTTTCTAAATAGAATTGTATCTATTTTTAATAAAGCATTTCCTCTATTAAACATCAGGCCAAAACATTACAAACCTTGGATTACCAAAGGCATTCGCATATCTGCGAAGAATATGCGTTCTCTGCTATATATTAAAAAAATTTAATGACAGTATCCCCATCTCTGATTATATCAATACGTACAGAAAATGCTATCTAAAACTACTCAAAGTAGCCAAAAAATCCTACTTTCATAATCGCCTAACAAGCTCCAAAAATATTTCAAAAGAAACTTGGTCAATAATAAACGATTTTCGAAATAAAACCAGTGCAGCGAATGAAACATTTTCTTTTCCTAACCCCGAAAATCTAAATGATTACTTTGTTAATGTGAGTAAAAATATAACCTCAACTATTTAGCCACAACAAGATCCAGTTTCCTATCTCTCTAATTCGAAAAACATTGCTGATACCTTCTTTTTAAGACCAGTTGATAAGACTGAACTCATTCGAACAATTCGTAGTATAAAAAGCAAATCGTCCTGTAGTACAGATGGATTATCTATTAAAATTTTCTCAAATCTTCCGCATAATGTATTGGAGGTCATGGTCTCGCTAGTAAATGATTCCCTTGAGAAAGGTATATTCCTGTTATGTTATGTGAACCTACCTTAATATTTGTAAACCTACCTTAACATGAGTGACAGGTAAAGGAGATGGACAGCGGACAGGGGTAAAAGATGGCTCGTTAGATATAATCATGTATTAAGTTTAGTTGGTCTTTAATAAAAGATATTAAAAAGAAACTGGTCGTCAATATTATTAAAAGCCCACAGAGACAACGTAACATGGTGTCAGAAGTAAAAATTCAGGTCAGATTATAGCAACGAGTATTAAAATAGTCATACAAAAGTCGAAACATGGTCTAACAGCACGTGGTGGTCTGGTTGGTTTTAAAAGAAATTTAATTAAAATGGTCAAAAGATAAAGTTCAACCATGTCGGAACAAGATTCTATAGAGCAGAATCAACCCGTTGTTGTAAAAATAAAAAGTAACGTAATAGGAAATGAAATCCAACCATTGTCAATGCAAGGAAATTTGGCACACAACTGGGGAGAGTGGAGCATAAATTTCAAAATATTTTTGAGGGCCACAGGTTTAGAGGAAGAAAACGATGCGAGAAAAGTAGCTTTATTATTGCACTATATTGGTACAGATGCAAGAAATATTTACAAGTCATTTGAGGTTAACATGGATACTGTAACATTTCAAGAAGTTGTAGGGAAATTTGAAAAATACTGTAACCCGAAGAAAAATTTAACAGTAGAAAGACATTATTTTCTTACTAGAGTACAGAAAGATGGTGAAACCATTGAAGATTTCATGACTAGTCTAAAGAATTTGAGTTTAACATGTGAATTAGGAATTTTAAAAGAAAGTTTGGTGTGTGACATGTTCATTATTGGTTTAAATCCTAAATACCATTAAATTAAGCAAAAACTATTGCAAGAAGTAGATCTGAAGACAGAAAAGGTATTACAAACTGCTCAAAATATAATTACAACTCAAATGCAAGCACAACAGTTAAATAAAAATTCAGAAGCAGTGGTATACAAAGTAGAGAAGAATAAAGATGGTCCAGGTCCGAATTTTTACCAAAATAGTAGTTACAAGAGTCACAATTCAAATGATTCAAGGTATAGAAATGAAGTCCCAGGTCCAAGTTGGAGAAATGATGATAGTCAAAGGTACAACATAGATGGTACGAACACAAACAGTCAAAGTCAGGTAACGTCAAGATATAATGGATATGCAAATCAGAGTAAGAATAGTGAAAATAATCAAGTGGTAAGAAAAGTTTGTCAAAGATGTGGTGAAAACCATAGAAATAAATGTTTAGCATTAGTAGCTATTTGTCATTATTGTAAAAAACAAGGTCATTATGCAAAATGTTGTCAAACTAAAAGAGTAAATAAAATAAATTTAAGAGAAAGTACAGTACAATCATCTAATAATGGAAATGATCCATGTTTTGTTATTAAAACTATTAGTCAGAATAGTATTAATCAGAATTGGTCAATTGTAGTCAGAATCAATAAAATAAATGTAGTATGTTATTTAGATACAGGTGCACAAGCTAATGTGATGTCAATAAAAAATTTTAATGAGGTTAATGTAGAAAAGTTAGAACTGGTACCTACATGTATAAATTTAAAGTCTTTTTCAAATGATGTCATACCTATAGTAGGAAAAGTAAATTTGTTATGTGAAATTGAGAATAGGTTAGAAAGTATTGAGTTCATTATTGTGAATTTGGAGTGTCAAACAATTTTGGGTCTAGATACTTGTCATAAACTAAAATTAATTAAAATAGTTGGTCTAGTAAGTCATGAGTCTATAATAGAGAAAAATAAACAAGTTTTTACTGGTCTAGGTTGACTACCTAATGTATGTCACTTAGAAATTGATAAAAATATTAAACCTATAATAGAACCGCCAAGAAGAATATCTTTTTCTTTACATGATAAATTAAAAGAAGAATTAAACAGAATGTTGTCTACGGGAGTAATAGAAAAAGTCAATGAAGCAAGTGAATGGGTAAACTCAATAGTCTTAGTTGAAAAAAGTAATAAAAGTTTGAGAGTTTGCCTGGATCCCCGTAATTTAAACAAAGCTATAAAAAGATGTCATTATCCTATACCAACATTTAATGAGATTAGGTCAAAATTAGCAAAAGCAAAATATTTTTCAACACTAGATGCACAGTCAGGGTTTTGGATGATACCATTAGATTTAGAGAGTTCTAAACTATGCACATTTAATACACCCTTTGGGAGGTTTAGATTTACAAGATTACCTTACGGTATAAGCTGCGCTCCTGAGATTTTTCATAAAGTAATGAATGAAATAGTAGGAGACATAGAAGAAGTTTGTTTATATATAGATGATATTTTAATTTATAGTGAAACTTTGGAAGGTCACAATAAAATACTAGAACTAGTACTAGAAAGGGCAAAACAATTCAATTTAAAATTCAATATGGACATTTTTAGTAGATTGGGACATTACTTAAAGTTCTAGTCCTTATTATTCAAAAAGTAATGGTTTGGTAGAGAGGACAGTTCAAACTGTAAAGAATATTTTTAATAAGTGTATAGAGTCAGGCTCTGATCCATATCAGGGAATGTTGCAATACAGAAATACAACGTTAGAATGTGGTTATTCTCCAGCTCAGTTATTAATGTCACGTAATTTAAGAATGAAATTACCTGTTAGTGAAAAAAATACTCATACCAAAAACAATTGATAGGGACGAATATAACAAATTTATTAAGGAAAAAGAAAGGAAAGTAAAAGAATATCATGATAGGTCAGCTAGAAACTTACCGAATCTGTTTGTTGGAGAAAATGTATTTTATAAAAAGGTTCCATCATCACCGTGGTTACCAGCTACTGTGATAGAAATAGGTCCTTTTCCAAGATCATATGTCGTCAGAACACCTGAAGGTGTACATTATTGTAGGAACAGACAACACATATTAAAGTCTGCCAGTACAATTAGTAGACAAAATAGTGAGGTGATAGTTAAGCATGAAAATAGTACAGCAGCTAGTTCCAATTTGTATGAGGCTCCAAATATGAACAACGATACATCAATTTCAAATAAAAGTTATGACAATTTAAATGTTAGCTTAAATAGGTCACATAGACTAAATGTAAGGAATCAATTTTGTACCAGAAGTGGTCGAATTGTAAATAGACCAAAAAGGTTTTCATTTTCAGAAGAGTAATGCGGCAGTGTAGTGTTGCGGGTAGATTTATTTTGTTGGGATAGTTTAGTTTTTTTTGTAAAAAAAGGGGCATGTTATGTTATGTGAACCTACCTTAATATTTGTAAACCTACCTTAACATGAGTGACAGGTAAAGGAGATGGACAGCGGACAGGGGAAAAAGATGGCTCGTTAGATATAATCATGTATTAAGTTTAGTTGGTATTTAATAAAAGATATTAAAAAGAAACTGGTCGTCAATATTATTAAAAGCCCACAGAGACAACGTAACAATTCCCTAACTGCCTAAAGACTGCCATCGTTATTCCTCTTCATTAAGGTGGAGACAAATCTGATGCCTGCAACTATAGACCTATTGCCTTGTTACCAGCACTATCAAAAATTATTGAAAAGCTTATAAAAGTTCGACTTATGCCCTTTCTCCTTAAACATAATATTTTATCGCAAAATCAGTTCGGCTTTTTGTCTAATAAATGTACTAGTGATGCCATGTTTTCTGTGTTACATGAGGTATATCTATCACTAAATAGTAACCTCTCCTCCGCCACCGTTTTCTGCGATTATTCCAAAGCCTTTGACTGCGTAAATCATGACATTCTATTAAAAAAATTAACTTTCTCTGGAATTTGGGGTGTGTCTTTGAATTGGTTCAAAACTTACTTGGTAGGTAGGAAACAATTGGTTAGAATAAAAGACACCGACTCTAGTTGTAAAGACATTGAGTGTGGAGTACCGCAAGGTTCAGTATTAGATCCCATTCTTTTTTTACTTTTCATTAATGACATCACTTACTTGAAAATTAAAGGAAAAATTTTTCTATTTGCTGATGATACCAGCATTACTTGGAGCAGCTCTAATATTTGAACGCTTCATTCAATTATAACCGCTGATTTGCTTATAATCAAGGCTTGGTCAGACTCCAACTTACTTAGCTTTAACGTGGATAAGACAGTAGCATTATCTTATAAAGGAGTCATTCAACCCTTGCTTTTGAATGAGAGCCAAATCAGTATCGTTAATTCCGTGAAATTTCTAGGTATTCTTGTCGACAGCGATCTTAAATGGTCCTTGCATACTGACTCCTTAAGGAAGAAACTAGCCTCAGTTTGCTTTGCAATAAGATCTGTTTCGAAGGAACTAAATTTATCTTCTGTCAAAATGGCATATTTCTCATTGTTCGAGTCCCATCTTCGATATGGGCTTCCATTTTGGGGTTTTAGTACAGCGGCCCAATTTGATTCTATTTTTAAGTTGCAAAAAAGAACAATTCGTTATCTATTTGGTCTCAAACAAACAACTCATTGCAAGACCTACTTAAAAAATCACGGAATTTTGACGCTTCCCTCTTTATTTATTTTGGAAACGGTTTGTTTGATTCGAAAGCATCTAAACATTTTTCCCGATAGACCTGATCATGGCTACTCCATTAGAAATTCGGATTGTAACGTTTATTTACCGATCCGTCCACTCAGCTAGTAAAGAATTCTATTCTATATAGTGCAAAAAAACTGTATAATCACCTTCCAAGAAAAATTAAATCCGCAACATCTTTCATTAAGTTTCGTAAGATGACAAAAATCTATCTCTCTGAAAGACCATATTATTCAGTTGACGAGTTTCTTAATGTATAACAAAGAAACAAAATTAGTATTGTTTATAATTACATTTGGGTGTCTCAAGCAGTGGCTACAATTTGTCTCATTTGTTGTTGTCTGTACAAATTATGTAAGTTATACAATAATTTTACTAATTTAAAATTGTATTGTTCTGTTTTTTATTATATTTGTTTTTGTTTTATACGTTTTGTACTTTTTGACTGATTTTTTTTAGCTTTGTCCATGAAATTGTTCAATAATTTTCAGTGACAATAAAGAATATTTCTATTCTATTCTCAAAAACGGAGCAAAAAAAAGAGGAACACATGCGATTTTCCTTGTTTGCCCCATAATCCACAGGGGTGTAGGTTGGTATTGCTTAAAAGAAAGAAAACTTTTATACCTTCTCTTTAAAATAACATTTAGTAAAAGTCTTGGGATTCACAGTATCCGAGATACGATTGTTCAAAGTTCGCCACACATAATTTTTGGACCACTTTTCCTATGTTTTTTTAAAAAAATAGGCATATTTAATAGTACATTACATGAAAAGAAGAAAAAAATTCTTTAACATGATCGACCGTGGAAGATTTTAGGACTAATTTTAAGCAAGAAACAATTTTTAAAATTTTGTATTATTGACGATTTTTGCTATTTACGGAAAAATATAATGCGTAAGATGTATTCACTCTTTATCTTTAAAACCCATTTTAATTTTTGTCGATAGGATACTCTAATTTAAAACTATCGAATTTTTACGTCGAGCTGATATAAATTTTATTTAAAAAATTGATTTCGCACTCGTAACATTTAAAATCGCCGGTCGCTTTAAGCGTTTTTTCTGAGAAAACGGTTCACCCTACAGAAAAAATGGTAATACATATTTTTGTTCAACGTTATCTTAGCTACAGTTCTTGTTTAAAACATTTTTTTCTACGTCGTACATATTCTTGGGGTAGATCGATGTTTTCCGCCCCCCCCCTACGAGGGATGGTTTTAGTGGAAGCCCGGAGCCCGGAGGTAGGGGTGGCAAACTTTTTTGAATTTTTTGGGCTCTCAAAATCGACATTTTCAGAATAATTTAGCTTGTTAATGTGATTTTTAGAGGTTCAGTGGCATTTTCATCTCTGTCAACTGCGACTGGCGTATTCTTTCCTTGAACATTTAGGTATATAAAAATCGATGCAAGTGTCACAATTCAACGAACTTTATCTTGGTTACCGTTAGTCCTAGAATATTTTGCAATAGACTATTTTAAAGTATAGAGATATAGGATAAAATCGATAAAAGTAGAAAACTTTGAAGAACCGTATTTTTCTTAAAATTAGTTCCATAATCTTCTACGGTAGACCATTTTAAAAAGGTAATTAATTTCATTTAATTAAATGTATCACTGTGAATAGAAAAAAGTTATTAAACAATGTTTGCGAAAAAAATAGGAAAAATGGCAAAAAAATGGTGTGACTGGCATACTTTGTAAAATGGTATCTGGGATATTGTAAATTATAAATACTTTTACCTAAACGTTATTTTGAAGAGAAAGGATAAAAACTCTAAAGCAATGCCTATACCCATGGTACAAAGAATAACAGGTATGATACTCCCGAGTGCGAAATTGGGACGAGTTCGCGCATTACGTCATAATGAGAGTGATTTTAAATATTCCCCCTAAGAACATCGGTGTTTGCATTTTTAATTAGCAATTAAGGCATTTTATAGGTTAATAGAGTTTTTATGGAACTATTTTGGATTTACTGAAATATAGGTGTTTTATTATTTTGATTTAAAAAATTAATAAATAATACAGTGAACAAAAAATAATCTGTAAAATAAATAAATTTTAAAACTTTTTTTTGTATTCTTACCTAGGAAGGTAATCTTCGTAAATTTTACGAGCTTTCTTTTGATAGGCTTGTCTTATTTGGCGCCAGTCTCAATTAGGGGATGAATCATTCGTCTATTTGCACGTTAACAGATGAAAATAATTGATAAGTAATTATCTGTAATAAAATCAACAAAACAAATAAAACACAAGGTTTTAAGTTACAATTTTCTTTAATTTTCTTTTATTTCCTATATTTCCTTACCTAAACCTAAGTGTTAGGTTTAATTTCTTAATTCTAAAATACATTTGATTTGTAATTATCTGTTCCACAATCCTCTTCGACTCTCTTTTGGAAAGTCTTTCCTGCCTTTTAAGTTGATTTATGAAGAAAATTACAGCATATTACAGCAATTTATGAAGTATTTAAAACAAATCCTTGAGGTTTTAGTATTAAATTTGTCTTCACGAGAACAAGCAATAACCCACAGTTTTCCACTACCGAGTTCTTGAGAAAACCATGAAACCTACTAGACTTATCGGCATCTCTTATCTGATTATGACCCAAACAACCAGCTACTACACAACGTATTTTATGTTTAGCTTATAAATTGTTCCTACCGAAAGAAAGTCCCTAAAAATGCAGGACGAGTATGAGTATGGTTGGGTATTAAGTACTGACTCAATAATAATTAAACATACCTTATTTATAACTTCTAAAACACCAAATTATTGTCCATATATAAAGTAGGTATACCTACAAAGCCACTATCACTTATAAAATTGAATAAAGAGTTCAAAATATTCCTAATAAAAATTTTTTTACACTTAAAAAAACAAAAGCTAAAAAATTGATAAAACTTTTAAAAAACCATTATAAACAGATATATTACAACGATATATTACAATGCCGGTAACTCTCATTGTGACGTCAAGAGTAGGGGATCTGCTGACAGCGGCCTACGCAATATCATACCTGTTATTCTTTGTACTATGGCCTATACATATACCACCGTGGAAAAATGTTATGGGACTAAAAAACAAATCGCATGTGTTCCTATTTTTTTTTGCTTAGTTTTTTGAATTAATTGTAAAGAAATATATTTTTTAATTTAAAAGGTAACATTTCGATAGAAAATTTAAACCCTATTTTTTTTTACCATAATCAATAACCTATACCTTAAATCTGTTGATTTACGTTCCTTTACAGTATAAATATTGCTTCGTCGGAAAAATATCTCTTGTTAACTATCTCTGTTAAGTTCTTGTCAGTTACAATTTTATTCATCATTATCTCACTAAACTATAATCTAAGGTCGTAGTCATCTTCATTTAAATCTTGCAACAAGGGTTGTAGGGTACACGCAAGACTGAAGAATAACCTACATACTGTACTTGTGCAGCTCTGCGTCCAGTTTCCTCAACGTGCGTTAAATTTTTTTGTACCGTCACCTTATGGATAGGAGAATGGTTTGAGAAAGTATTGTTGAACAACTTCACTATAAGATCTTTTTCTATCGTCGTAGGCTCTCATCATTAAAACAGTAATTGGCACTTTTTCATTTAAAACCAACGTTATTGTAAAGCCCTTCAAAACGCATAAAACAACTGTCAGCTTTAGTTATTAATAAAGTTTATTTTACAAAACTTTTCAATAAACATCAAGCTATTGTTAGTTTTATGATTTAACACTCCGATCGATGACGTCTAAATAATAACAAGGCCGCACGACGGTGGTCTATTGGGACCACAAATAAGGCTATATTTTTATTTCCTTTTAATTATTATTTTTGAAACACAATATTTTTATTTTTACTTATAGGGTATTTTCTTCCATCTGATGGAAATATTTTGTTTGTTTATGCCTACCTTATATTAAATTAAAGTAGATCGAAAATAAGTAATATATTTGACATAGTAATTTTGACAGCTTACTACACTTACAAAAAATCGAATTGTTCTTCTATTTAAAAAAAAATTATCAAAGCAATACTGAAACTTTATTAAAAAAACATAAATAGTTCAGCAAAATTCTATGCAACAGAAAATACAGAAAAATTAATCACGCGGACAGATTCTTAGGTTTTTTTTGCTGAATACACTCCTCACAGCAGGCTACGATATGATCTATGCATAACAAACATTTGCAAAATATGCAAAAATATCGGGTTTTCCTTTTCTTGCAGTATTTGCAATGCCCTATTTTACCTGGTGGTGAATTAGATCAGTTTTGTGTCGGCATTCCAGAGTATTTCATAACAGCTTGTCGAATGTTAGAATGTAATCCTGACGTTGTAGCCCTTGATTCCAAATAAATTTTTACTAGGTCTCCTCTTAATTTTTTAATAAATTTTCTTCGTTGTTTAGTATACTCCGTTTTGGGATTATTATGTTT
Source organism: Diabrotica undecimpunctata (assembly GCF_040954645.1). NCBI lineage: Eukaryota > Metazoa > Arthropoda > Insecta > Coleoptera > Chrysomelidae > Diabrotica > Diabrotica undecimpunctata. Next base: position 67,022,373 of record NC_092810.1, on the reverse strand, counting down.
GATAGTTAAAAATGCCTTTATACTGGCAATATTAAGGACCCCAAAAAAATTACAAGTGGCCATCGTATTTCTAGATACATTTTATGACGCACAAGATGACGCCATTTTTTCTACAATATCTACTCCACATTTGGTATCATTATAGAATTAAATCATCTCTGGCTTCTTGCTGGTTTTGTCTACTGTATCAGTGTGATAAAATAATGAAACTAGTAACATTTTTATTCTTTTTGGGTACACACGATGTCACCATCATATGTGCTCCAAAACCAAAATTTTGGTCATAATTAGGGGCAATCCTTTTTATTCGGACTGAATCGTACCCACAACCGTTAGCCGTTTTTAGTTGGATAACAAGGTTGCAAGTAACAAACCAGCGATCCATCGTAATATTTCTTCCTGTTCCATAGAGAGTTTCACATATCCTTGTAGTAACTGCTGCACATGAACTATCTACTTTTTATGGTCCAGCTGACTCCAGCAGGTTGTTGACTAGCATATTTTCATGTTATTAGTGTAAAATGTTTTTGCGTCGACAGTGTCAAATACTTTAATACCAAATTTTTTAGGTTTGTTAGAAATGTACATGCGGAAGCTATACCTTCCACGAAAAGCAAAAAGCATGTTATCGAGAGTTACATAGTCAACAACGGTATAACAAGATTGACTGTTTTTTAAAAATGTTTTAAGAATCTCTGTTATCGGAGCTAGTTTATCGATTTTGAGTCTTTTGTAAGTAAGTAATACGTTTACTTTGAGTAAGTAATACGTTTTTAATCAAAACGCATATCTAAGAATTACACTGCATATTCTCGATCGGGGAAACCCAGCCCAGTAAATACCATCTATATAATATTTACATAATTTTCTACGATCTACTCATCAATTTAGATATCCGAAACTAGAGGGAAAATAAAATAAATAAAGTTCCTGTATATGAAAAAACTTACATAAACGAACGACGGGGTCTATCAGGAGAAAATGATTTTGTTTGAAAAAAATACAACGATTTTATTTTTTTGTAAAATATAATGTAAAATGTATGTGTTTATTTTTATTATAGGTACTGAAAATCCCGATAATGTAGAATATTTATTTTTAAGAAAATAATGTTTTACGTCGAAGGCTTGGCCTGACAAACCACCGTCGTCGAATGGAGTGTTAATGTCAAAATCACAGCATTCTATATTTACTGAATTACTTCCAAACTATTTGACCACCTTGTCTATCTTTACTGAGTTTGATCCTCACTTACAGTTCACTGCTGAACTTGAGGACCCTGTCAACAATAGTATTCCCTTCTTAGACATGCGTGTCATTAGAATGGGAGGTAACACCTTAACCACAAGTTGGTATAGGAAACCGATGGCCTCTAATAGGTTTCTCAACTACCATTCTTGTCATCCTTTCAAATATAAACTAAACTTAATCAAAGCTTTAAGCTGTCGGCTAAATAGATTGACACATCCGATTAATCGAAGGGAATCACTTCAATTACTAAGAAGTATTCTGATTGAGAACTCCTATCCATCCTCTCTCATTAATAAATACCTTTACTTACAAAGCTATGGTTCCTCTTTAGATGACATACCCAATGGTGACCAACCATTGGGTATGTCATCCCAACAGTATGACCAACAGAATAATATCAAATAATTCAATTAATAGCATTGTTCTGCCTGATACTGATCTTGGGACTCCTACTACCTATTATTCATCTTTACCTTATTTTCCTCAAGTTACTGAGAAACTTATTAAACTGTATAAACAGAATAACATTCCTGTGAAAATTGCTGTTAAGAATGCTAATACTGTTAGAAATTTGTTTTCAAAAACTAAAACACCTTTGTCCCTTTTGGAACAAGTTAATACCATTTATCACATACCTTGTGCTGAGTGTGACTCATGTTACATCTGTCAGACTGGGAGATCATTGAAAGGGCGCCTTACTACACATCGTAGCGACATCAATTTATCTAAACATACTTGTGCTCTTGCCCAGCATGCTATCAATACCAAGCATAAGATAGACTTTAATGAAGTTAAGATTCTTGGCACAGAACGCAATCTCGTCAACAAACAGTTTTTGGAAATGTGTTCAATACTTAAACACCCTAATGCTCTTAATAAAAGAACAGATATTAGTAACTTGAGCCAAATATACTTTATCATTGTCCTTTAAGGTGTATCGGTTTACCATATTTTCTTATTAAATAATTTAAATACATATAAACATATTAAAATAAATTTAAATAAAATAAAAAACAAAGAAATATTTTTTACTTATATTAACTTACACTTATGCAACGTTTGACATAGTCACTCGTTGCATATACACACATACATATAAACATATAAAATAAATTTTAGATATAAAATAGAATATAAGAAATATTTCTTACTTATATCAGCTTACACTTATGCAACTTGCATTATTTTGACATAGTCACGTGTTGCATATACACAGATTTGTATTAATTGTTTTTATTCAAATAGTTTAATACAGTTATATAATTGATGTGATTCATAGAATCCTTTATCATTTGCAGCTCCAAGTGTATGAACCTTGGACTGTTGGAAATTATAATTGATCTTCACCTGTGACTGATTAACCAGCCACAACGTTGACGATTTATATATGAGTTTTTGGAGTGACCTCACTTGTTTGTTTGTTTTTTCTTAACCGATCACTGAGGGGAAATTTGGTGTTAGTAACCACCTTTCCTTTCATTTATTGGTTCCTTACAAGCAGGTTGTCACCCAAACTTATCTTATCATTTAAATAAACCGCTCTATTATTAGGGTTGGTATTTCACCTTGTTGTTCTGTCATAATTAATGACCTCAAGGTTTACTGTCTTTTCACGTTGTTGGCGCGTTTGTTTTAATATAACACCATTTTACCGGCAGCATTCAAGAAGCCAGGAGTGGTAATTTCATTATATATTAAATTATTCAATTTCAATATTAATTACTTTAATAATGCTACCTAAAGTTAAAATTAAATCATAACTATTGCTATATTGTTGGAAGTGCATCTATGATTTTCTTAGTTCTTCATACTCTTTTTCAATGTTTTTTTTACTTATACATGTATAAAAAACCACATGTTCTTTTTGCTGTGCTTAGTTTGAACAAATTGTTAACTGTATTTAGTTCAATTTATTGTTTATACATCGTAATCGTATAATGTCCATTTACTTAAGCGTCTTTACAATTTTAATGTCACTGACTGCTACATATCTTTTTAAGGTAACACATGTAACAATTTTTCCATGCTTGTGTGGTTTTTTTCATATTGTTCTTTTAGATGAACTGATGATGCTTTCTGATTAAGAAAGCGAAACGTCTTCAATAAATATATGAAGTAGCCATCATCTTTCTCTTTTTTCTCCACCTTCTGACCGAAAAAACCCACCACTATTCCGAGTTATCCTTAATTTATATATATATATATATATATATATATATATATATATATATATATATATATAAAATAATTTCCTTGGGTATATGTCAGGTTCTATTCGTCTGGAATTAAAACAATTCTATTTTCATTATTTTAAATAATATACGGTCGATACTAAACAAAAATATATATATATATATATATATATATATATATATATATATATATATATATTGTTATGATGTGTTTTTTGTTTGAATGATGAGCAATGAGTATTTTTAATAATATAGGGTTTTTATCGCGGTTCTCAAAGAATTAGCTTGTAAGTACTTTTTTAAATTATCTTTATTATAACTATTATGAAACACACATATATATCTAACCTAGCCAATATAAATTTAAAATAAACTATCTTTAAATTGATATTCTTATAAAACTAATTAAATTCTATAGACAATGTAAAATTTAAACAAACTATCTTCAAAATTGAAATTGTTATGACAATAACTAAATTATATAACAAAATTTTGTACCTTTCTTTCACTGAATGCCTAAATGAACTGTTTTCCACTAAGTATATAGATTCTAATCACCACTGAATGTCTTCGTACTTCAGTTATCCTTGTTTTTGTGAAATTACTTTTTCCAATTATCAGCTTCTACCAATTTAAGATATAGTTTTCTTCACCATCATTTATATACCACCAAGCAAACCAGCAAACACCATTTATATTTATTCTTCTTTTCACTATACCAATATCCAATTATTATAAGTTGATTTATACTAATCTCCAATCATAATATAATTTTAATTTCTTCCAATGTCCATCCAATATTCTTCTAATATACTTTTATAATCTTCAATAATTATTTGTGTATAATTATAAATGTGCATTAAATATATGCATAATTTTTAATCTTCATTTAACTCACTATATTAAACAATTGGACTATCTCCAACTAACTTTCATATTTCTTATTAAACTGCTTGACTGACTTACTAAAACTGTGAACAATTGACTTTACTAACTAATCTATTAACTTTTATAATAAACTGCTTGACTTCTGACTAAAAACTTCCTTCATAATAAACTGCTTGACTTCTAACTAAAAACTTCCATCTTGAATCCAAATCACGGGTATTTATATCTTTTGGATATTCCAGAACCATCTGGTAAGAGATCATGTTCCAATTTGTTCCATTGACTTCTATATAGATGTTCTCGAAAAAAATATCTGTTCGATCCACCGCCATAATCATTATTCCAGAATGTTCCAACATAAACACAGGTCAAATTCTGCACTCTGGAGAATTCGTTAATGTTCCATTGATAATTTTGTTGACATTTAGGCTTTTCAGATCAGAATAAACATTTAAATTAGTAACTAACACTCTAATTTAATAAAATACACATTTCAAACAATATATTATTATAACCCCACTTTATATTCGTAAATATTCTTAAACGTCACTTCAGAGTATAAATATCTGTCTATCACTCACTATATAGTTGGTTGCCTAGGCACATGGCTCACTTAAATCTATTTACAACATTAAAATTACTAAAATACAACTTTTTACAATTATTATATGCTAATTTATTAAAAATGCCCTCACATAAATATATTTTTATTAAATTCTCTAATATATAACTTCTTAAAATAATCAAATACTTTTTTATATCTAATATTATGTAGTATATAACTTATAAATTATTTTCTATAAACCCCAATCGTCACAATACCCCAAAAATAATATTTAAAATAAATAATTTACTTATTATTTTTTTAAATATTAATTTTCTCATACCTTATTAAATTTAATAATTCAAAATTTTTTTTTTTTATTTAAAATGTGTTAAATACATCCCTGTTCGCTGTCTATGTCAAAGCAGAGAACAACGGATCACAGTTCGGCTATTCTATGGTCAAACTGTCATGTCAAATGAAGCAATGGATGCTATATCTATATCAGAGAATAAAATATAACCTTAATTAAAAATATAATCTATATTGTGTTATGTTTATTTATAGACAAAATCTAGGAATTATTTCCATTCAAAATAACTTTCATCAATATAAATTGGTAAGTTTTACACTTTTTATAAAGACATTTACACAATCAATTCTGTATCTAACCCCAAATTATGATTTTTAGGGTACAAATTAATTTCCATATATACAAAATTCAACAAGTATGATGTCAAATTGATTCAAAATAATGAAATCTACCATCTATTTAACAAATCAAGTCTATTGAATAAAATGGATATATCAGTAAGTTATTAGTGTTATTATATTTGTGTTAAAGGTATAGAAATCATTATTCAATCTCTTCATGATATTTATACTTAGATCTGGTATCATCCTTTTTTAATAATTAATTATTCCAATAAATCCTCTTAAAGTTCTTAAATTGTGTGGTGTTTTATATTTCTGAATGACTTGTGTCCGTTCTGGATCCATTTCGATTCCCTTAGTGTTAAGTTTATAACCTAGATATATGACTTCTTTTTGAAAAAATGTACATTTTTCTTGATTTATTTTTAGTCCAACTTTGTCTAATCTATTTATTATAATTTTTAGGTGTTTCTCATGATCTTAAGCCGTTTTAGAAAAAATTAATATATCATCAATGTAGTGAATTACAAAATGTTCATATTGATCCAAAATATCATGAAGACATCTACATAGAGCACTGCAAGATGATTGAAGTCCAAATGGTACTACTTTGAATTGATATACTACTCCATCTATCTGAAATCCTGTATACTGTCTACTTTTTCTTTCTAGAGGTATTAACCAGAAACTATGCTGTAAATCGATTTTAGTGAAAAATGACATTCCTGTAATTCTTCCTAATATTCCATCTATACTCATTGGTGCTTCAAATTGCTTTTCAGTAATCTTGTTAATATTCCTTGCATCCAAACATAACCTGATTTCACCTGATCTTTTTCGTACTACTACTATGGGGTTAATAAAACGTGTGTCTGCCTTCTCAATGATCCCATCTTCTAACATATTATTAATTGTTTTGTTTACTTCTTCTCTGTATTTATATGGTATTGGGTATGATTTTGTTTTAAAATCTTTTTCCTCCTTAACTCTTATACTATGGATATAATTCTGTGCAATTCTATTTTCTTTATTGACAAGTCCCTTGTGTTGCTGCAATCTGGAAATGACTATTGATTTATATTCTTCAGGGCAATTTAAAACTTTCATTATATCTTCTTCTTTACAAATAAAATTATTCTTCATTATGTACTCATTATTCCTTGCTTCCAATTTTACGCACTCCGCCTCGTAGGCATCCATCTGCTTAAAATTTCCATTCCTTAAATATTCACTACAATAATTATTCTTTACATTCTTTTGGGACATATCCCTATCATCAAAATACATTTCTTCTTCATAAACATCACTATTTTCTTTTAATAATATCCTATCAACTCTTATTCCTTCTTCCACCTCATCTTTCTGCATAAATTTAATTATTTGCCCTTCCAAACTTACCATTTTTTCTTCAAAATCTATCTTTACTTTCTTCTTTTCCAATTCATCATTTCCCATTAATATATCAACACATAAATCCTTGACAATAAATCCTTGCATATTAATTTCTTTATTAAGAATATTAATTTTAAAATTGGCTAGTTTATCAATTTCACCCAACTTCTTATTATTTGCACCAACAATTTTAATTTTTGGAATCTTTATTATATCTGATAATTTTAATGTATTAAAAATAAAATTCTCCGAGACTAAAGTACTTTCTGAACCAGTATCTATCATAATCTTAATCATTTTATTTTTGGCCAAAGCATTTATATAAATTAAATTAATAGATTCAATAATTTTCTCTTCATCTAAAGAAATAAATTCAGAAGGTTTTTTATAATAGCAATGGCCTAACTTGTAATTCAGAAAGTTTACTGCACAAAATTTTGATTATTAGAATTGTCAGATTGTATCTGACCACTTGGATCTGATGTCCTATGTCTTTCCCTACTATGACTTCTACTCACATTTTCCTGACTTGTACTACTTCGTTCCCTGTCTTCGCAGCTTCTATTCCTTCGAACACAATTTACCTGTCTGTTATAGTTAGGTCGCTCTGTATTTCTTCTATTGTTAAAATCTTGTCTATTATTATTAGTATTGTTATTAAAATGTTGTCTATTATAATTAGTATTATTATTAAAATTTTGTCTATTATAACTAGTATTATTATTAAAGTTCTGTCTATTTGGATTACTGTTATTATTATTAAAATTTTGTAAACTATCACCATACCTAGTATTATTGTTATATGATTGTTTATATTGTTGATTATCATTTTTATTATATTGAAAGTTATTATTGTTTTTTCTGTTGTTATTATTACTTGTCATATTGCCTCTTTGTATTCTTTGAATAAAATTAATAAAACTATCTATTGTTTGAATATTTTGTACAGTTACGGTTTGCACAACATCAGCATCAAAATGTCTAGATACATTTAAGACTGTTTCATCCTCTCTAAGTGGTGGTTCTAAATATTTTGCAACTGTTATCAATTTCAATGCATAATCTACCATATTTGATTTTAAATTTTGATTATACTTTCCAAAATATAGAATTTCTCTAAACTTTGCTTGCTCTAATTCACCCCAATAATAATTTAAAAATTTATTTTCAAATGTTTGAAAGTTATCTAAATCATTCTCAATACTAGCAAACCAAGTTGCTGCATTGTCATTTAATGTCATTCTAATATAATCTTTAATATCATTAATATTATTCACAAATCTTAATTTATGTTTTAAACTATTTATGTATACTCTAGGATGCAAATTTATTATATTACCAGAGAATTTAATCCCAGTCTCATTTGTTAAATTTAAGTAAGGTCTCCCTATGTCTCTCATTTGTGAAATATCATCTATTCTCTGTTCCACATTTCTTATTTGATTACAATTTATTTGGATATTTTGTTGTATATCGTCTAATTTTTCTTCTGTGTTTCTCCTGTCTTCGTTAATTTTTACTTCTAAGTTACATTTCTGTAACTCTATTTTCTGTTCTATATCTATCTTATTATCTTGAATAATCCTCTTTACTTCTGTCCTCTCATTGTCTATCCGTTTCTTGTAGTCATTCCGTATACTTTTTATTTCATTTGCTACTTTTTTCTCTGCAGCTTCAAGTTTTTTATCCATTTGTTTTACAATTTTATTATTATTATCTTCTATTTTCTTTTCTAATTTTCTATAATTCTCTTCCAATTTCTGTTCCATTGTTTTCATGTCTTCTTTGACTTCTTTTGAATTCTCTTCCAATTTTTTTATGTCTTCTTTGATTTCTTTTGAATTCTCTTCCATTTTCTGTTCCATTTTTTTCATGTCTTCTTTGATTTCTTTTGAATTCTCTTCCATTGTCTTGTTCATCTGCATCATTAATGACATCAAAGCTGCCATATTGACATTTTCTTCTCTTTCTGGATTCATTTCTGCAGTATCTTGTGGAACTTGAACTAAACTCTCCTCTTGTATAGGTTGTGTTTCTACTTCCACATCTTCTTCATTCTTTTTGCTTCTTGTACCTTTCTTTCCTTGAGACATTTTGAGACTTTACTTGTTCAAATATAATTTAAAAATAAAATCTATAATTTTTCCTTTCTACTGATAATTAATTTAATTATATGAGAGCACTTATCTTCCCAAACTAATTCTTTTAAATAGAGAGCCACCGCGTTGGGTGCCAAAATTGTTATGATGTGTTTTTTGTTTGAATGATGAGCAATGAGTATTTTTAATAATATAATATATAGGGTTTTTATCGCGGTTCTCAAAGAATTAGCTTGTAAGTACTTTTTTAAATTATCTTTATTATAACTATTATGAAACACACATATATATTTAACCTAGCCAATATAAATTTAAAATAAACTATCTTTAAATTGATATTCTTATAAAACTAATTAAATTCTATAGACAATGTAAAATTTAAACAAACTATCTTCAAAATTGAAATTGTTATGACACTAACTAAATTATATAACAAAATTTTGTACCTTTCTTTCACTGAATGCCTAAATGAACTGTTTTCCACTAAGTATATAGATTCTAATCACCACTGAATGTCTTCGTACTTCAGTTATCCTTGTTTTTGTGAAATTACTTTTTCCAATTATCAGCTTCTACCAATTTAAGATATAGTTTTCTTCACCATCATTTATATACCACCAAGCAAACCAGCAAACACCATTTATATTTATTCTTCTTTTCACTATACCAATATCCAATTATTATAAGTTGATTTATACTAATCTCCAATCATAATATAATTTTAATTTCTTCCAATGTCCATCCAATATTCTTCTAATATACTTTTATAATCTTCAATAATTATTTGTGTATAATTAAAAATGTGCATTAAATATATGCATAATTTTTAATCTTCATTTAACTCACTATATTAAACAATTGGACTATCTCCACCTAACTTTCATATTTCTTATTAAACTGCTTGACTGACGTACTAAAACTGTGAACAATTGACTTCACTAACTAATCTATTAACTTTCATAATAAACTGCTTGACTTCTGACTAAAAACTTCCTTCATAATAAACTGCTTGACTTCTAACTAAAAACTTCCATCTTGAATCCAAATCACGGGTATTTATATCTTTTGGATATTCCAGAACCATCTGGTAAGAGATCATGTTCCAATTTGTTCCATTGACTTCTATATAGATGTTCTCGAAAAAAATATCTGTTCGATCCACCGCCATAATCATTATTCCAGAATGTTCCAACATAAACACAGGTCAAATTCTGCACTCTGGAGAATTCGTTAATGTTCCATTGATAATTTTGTTGACATTTAGGCTTTTCAGATCAGAATAAACATTTAAATTAGTAATTAACACTCTAATTTAATAAAATACACATTTCAAACAATATATTATTATAACCCCACTTTATATTCGTAAATATTCTTAAACGTCACTTCAGAGTATAAATATCTGTCTATCACTCACTGTATAGTTGGTTGCCTAGGCACATGGCTCACTTAAATCTATTTACAACATTAAAATTACTAAAATACAACTTTTTACAATTATTATATGCTAATTTATTAAAAATGCCCTCACATAAATATATTTTTATTAAATTCTCTAATATATAACTTCTTAAAATAATCAAATACTTTTTTATATCTAATATTATGTAGTATATAACTTATAAATTATTTTCTATAAACCCCAATCGTCACAATATATATATATATATATATATATATATATATATATATATATATATATATATATATATATATATATATATATATATATATATATATATTTTTTTTTTTTTGACTGTGTTTCGTATAAATTACTGTTGAAAAAATGCGTAAATAGGGCATTAGGGGAAACACTCTTATTTAGATCATACTTAACAATAAGAAAACAGGCAGTTTTTCTTAATGACAGCTATTCTGAGTTTAACACTGTCAAATATATTGTTCCTTAAGGTTCAATATTAGGACCTGCTTTGTTTCTTATTTATCTGAACGATTTATTTCACTATACTTTTCCTATAAAATGTGTTTGCTTCGCAGACGATACAACTCTCATTATTACTAATAATAATCAGCACACTTTAAAAATTAAACTGGATAGTGAAACCCAGAAAGCAAAAAAACTGGTTTGTTTTCTTGGATTAGTTCCAACTCAATCTCTACATTTCTTGAATTTTCTTCTTTACTTCATCTTTAAGCTTTATTTTGTCATGTCATGCATATGATGATCGCTTTTAGCTTCCGCTGCTATGTAGCTCGTTGCATCCTGCAGACTATTTAAACTTTTGCTTTTAACTAGCATGTGATCAATTTGGTTCCCTTTTTTACCATTTGGTAATTTTCGCGTGACCTTTTGGATATTTTTATGTCTGATCAGTAGTGCACCTATCTTTAGTTGTCTTTGATTTGCAAATTCAATTGCAAAAAATGCAATGTAATTAAAACTATTACCATCTGAGATATCTGTATACTGAATTTCTCTGTAGCTGGTTTAAATATGTCTTTTTAACCGAGTTTAGCGTTAAAATCCCCTATTACTATTTTTATATTAAAATCCACAAGGAAAATAATTCCTGTAGCTGGCTGTATACCACGTATAACAAAAGAGGTTAGTCTTTGTATGTGGGTATATTTTATTTTATAAAAACCCTTAAAAGGGCAACATTACAAGCACGAACGTTTTCGGAACAACTGTTCCATCATCAGGTTAAAATGCCTAAAATAAGTATAAACCATTTAGTTACAGCAAACGTGGTTTAAAATTTTGACTAAGGTTAAAAACAATAAAATGGTTATACTTACAGGTTAACATGCCTGAGCCACCAAAATATTTGGGTAAAAACCCTTTAAAATGAAAAATGTTACCAAAGATTGTACATGATGTTTATAATATTATATGATGTTTAATATTTTAATTAGATTTTACTTCAGGTAACATACACCCATGCTTAAGTGAGTTCCAGTGTCCGGAGAGTAAACCTCTTCAAACGGACTACGGTTGGCAACTGATTGATGAAATACTCATGAGCGGTGTCAAAAACAAAATGTCAATGAACCATGAAACAGTGTTAGTTAAACATTATATTACTACAGCCAAAAGATTAAAAAAACTTTGATGATGTTAAAATGATAACAGTAATCCAGGTGTTGGAATTTAAAAATTTTTCTATAATTATTTAATATTGGATGTAAAAGATGTAAATTACTGGTGTTGTTGAAGGTCATGTTTAAGAAGATGACGTATGCATTAGGCAGCTTATGTTACTCTTTATCGTATGGAGTGTGGTCTAAAAGGTGTAATTTGTGAAGAATTAGCTGAAATATATGGAAATGTCCTTTTATGTTGCTAACATCTAGGACAAGGAAGAATAATTAGTATATATTTGTAGCTAATGTAAGACTTTTTTAAGTAGATGAAATTGTTTAATACTGCTAGTATCGTAAAAATTTTTTTAATATAAGTGAGTCCAATAGTTTGAGAAAAAGTAATTGAAAATCTTCCGGCTGAAGGAATTAAAGTTATAATTTATGTGATTAAATTTAAAATTTTATGGAAAGACTGAGATCCTCAGAGACCTGGCAGGAATAACAGTAAATGGAATGACTAAAGAATAAGGGGGAGTGGGTTAAAGGGAAATGAATGAGTTAATCAACAAAATTAGAGATGATAGAGGTCCTTCATGCTTAAAGCATCTAGCACCCTGAACAAAATATATTTTGGTTGTATTAAAATCCGATACATAAAAGTCTGAAATTTTATTTGTGAGTATGGTGTACTAAGTTGTTGACTAAGAGAGGGTGGAGCAATGGTTGATTAAAGGTTTAGGTAAAGTGGGAGAAAGTGAATTCTGATGAATTGCTGGATTGTGTTTAAATGTTTACTGAGTTTAGAAATAATGGGTGGATGGTAGATATATGAAAAGACAGAGAACTAGCAAAAGAAAAAAGAATGGACAGGAATATGGTGAAAACGTGAAGATTGTAAAATAATGAAATAGTGAGGTATAAAAGATATGATGTTAACAATAGGGGGCTGAAAAATTCTTTTGGAGGGAGTGTTGTGACAGTAGTGTAGAGAGAATGGTTGTTTTTAAAAACCATAATTGTTGAGAAGGATTAAGGTGTTGACATTTATAGAGGAAGGACAGATGAAGAAGATGGGGTAAATTTGAGAAGTGTGGGTTATGAGAAGAGTTGTCGGTGTAAGGGTTGAAAGTCACGGTTGAAAGATACATGGCGATTAACGCAGTTGGGGCTTCTTTGCTTTTCCTTGACTATTTCCAAGTCTTCATATAGATCTAATTTTAGAAAATTTTTTTGGGGTATATTATGTAACAAAGAGACGTCTTCTGGTATGTTGAGGGTATGTTTATGTTGTACAAGATGTTGTGAGAAGGTGGAAGTGTTCTCTTGTTTAGTGTGTTCTTGGGAACGGGAAGTTAGTGATCTACAGGTTCTACCTATATATGTAGCATCACAATCAGAGCACTGTAATTTGTAAACACCACTACGATCCATGTAGTTGATGCAATCTTTTGAATTGGTTAAACATTGTCCTAGATTGTTCAGGACTTTAAAAGAAATGTGGGTATTCTCAACAGATCTTTTTAGGATATATCTGATATCTCCAGAAAGACGTTCTTGAAGGTAAGGTAAGGAAGCATAATGAGGTTTAATGGTCAAGTCTCTGGGGAACGCAGCCTCTCTCAAAAGTTTGAGTTGTCTCTTATTAATAAGTTTGTTAATGAGGTTGGGGTCATACCCATTGTTGGATGCTATTTGTTTTAGAATATTGAGTTCTGTTTGGTAGTTAGATTGTGATAGTGGGATTGTTTCTAGGCGGTGAATATAACTATGGAAGGCTGCATATTTATGTGACATTGGGTGGTTGGAAGATAAAGGTATGATATGATCGGTTTGTGTAGGTTTCCTATAGATACTGAAATCGAAATGGTCGTTTAATCTGGTAATAGTAAGGTCGAGGAAATTAATTGATTGAGACGACTCTAGTTCCATGGTGAACTTTATGTTTGGGTGGATTTGATTTATTTTGGAGAGTAATAGATCAGCTGAATTCGAGTTACCTGATATGAAGACTAAACAGTCATCAACATATCGAAACCAATGGAGAATTTCAGGATTTTTCATAATGTGTGTGGATTCTAAGTGATCCATAAATATATCAGCTAGGAGAGGGGAAAGGCAACTACCCATGGCTAAGCCATCAGGTTGTCTGTAAAATTTACTATTGAAAACAAAAAAGTCTTGAGCTAGACAAGTTTGTAATAATTGAATAATTGAGTTAGTGGTAGACATAGTGATAGAATTTGCTCGTAGAAGAGAGTGGACCAGATTAATAGTTTCTTGTTTGGGGACTGAAGTAAACAAATTGCTGACATCAAATGAAAGCATTGTGATGTTGGGATGAAGATTTATTTGTTGGAGATTGTTGACTATTATATTGACTGTTATATTTGCATAATTTCAGTGGACTGATTCTAAAAGAAGCATTAGATTTGGCATATAAAGAAGACGATGCACCAGACATTTTTTTTGAGCCAGCCGTCTGAATCAAATTTCCTTACAGATGAGGAGAAGACGAAGGTGGTTACTCGGATAACTTAAATGCTCGTCAACTTCGTTCAAGTACAGAAGGTGTATTTGCAGATTCTGAATGTCTACAAGATGTACAATCAAACCTAGAAGAAAGTTATGATATCGATTTGCAGATATGTTAACAAATCGTTCATAGAGCATTTTGCCCCAGAAAAAAATATAGGTTACGACGAATCGATGATACGCTACTTTGGCCATCATGGACGCACACAGTTTATCAGAGAAAACCCTGTAAGATTTGACTATAAGGTGTGGTGTAATCAGTGAAAAAAGCCTAGATCTAATAAAGAATATTAAAAATATTTTGGAAAAGCTACAGCTCCCATGGCACAGATGATCGAAGAATTTATGGACAAAGGATCTCTGAGATACAAGTTTTTCGTTTATAATTTATTTATTTAGTAGGCACCATAAGAAGAAGAATTTATTTAGCAATACAAACTTGTTAAGTACTCTAAAAGCTAATGGATACGAGATTACGGATACTGTAAGGGGTAATAAAATTCCTAGAAGTTGTCCACTTGTTTCCAAAAAGACGATGAAAAAAAGAGTATGACGGGAATATTTTTCGATATTGAATAAGGAAATTCATATTCAATACGTTCGTTGTAGGGACAAAAAAATTGTAACAATTGTAAAAATTGTAAAGAAATTCTAGCAAAAGATAGCAAGACTATAAAAGTACTACAACTATTAGACTATACAGTATAAAAACAGCATGGGAGAAACTGATATCTTAGGACAGTAAGATATCTTGGTAAGAGATACAGAGCAATATTTCTATAAACAAAAACATAAAGGTAATTTTTTTTAGTTATCGAGTCAGCATGTAGGTACCTCGACGCAGCTCCTCAAAATTCTTGGACTTAGACAAAATGAAACCATGTTGGGTTTTGTATTTTATGTTTTAAACTATTTCATACAAATGGGACAAATTAATGAGTTTTATCCATATTTGATCTTGCCAAACGCCTAGTGGCAACATATGTTTTAAATAAAATTATTGCATATAAAATGAACTTTCTTTTCTCGGCGCTAGTGGGTTAATCTGAATAAACTTACAAAATTTTTTATAAATATAATATAATTTTTATAAAAATAAAAAATAAATATTAGTCCCTAACTGAGATATATTTTTTTAAGTAATATTTTCTATATCACCTGTATATTTTCTAATAAATTAAATGTAATTTTTATTATGTTTTCGCAGAAACCGATTTTTTATCTTTTTATAATGAATATGTTTTCGCAGAAACCGAATTTTTATCTTTTTTTTAAAAATTGCCTGTTCAAATTTAATCTAATCAGCGTTAAACGTTTTATTAAGAACACAATTACTCACCATTAATCCAGCAAATGATACTTGTACGTAAGGATCGACTAGGTCATTGAGTTCCCCTGTGAACGCCTTTTTTACGTTGGCCATTAAGGAGGAATTCATTTTCGGGAGCCCATCTGCACGGTAAATTTTCACAATTACTCGAGCTTTCTGTCTATCAGTTGGAACACCGTCGGGAAGAAGAAGATTGCTGAAAGTAAAAGTCGTTAATTAATTTAGAAGCATAATGATATTTTAAATGAGTTTGCAAATTACAATCTACGGTTTTGCAAAAGAAACTAATTTACTTCCCACAGTATATATTATCATGTTATGGTGCTTGGAATATATATTTTCCACTAAAGACAAAACGTTATTTTTGAATGTTTACACTAACCCAGAAATGATGCAAAATAACCGTAAAAATCTTCAAAGATTAAATTCATTAACAATTTGTTTATTCATACAGAAAAGTGTTAAGAGTAGTCACTTCTTAAACTAGAGGTAGTGCGGCAACCATCACTATTTCAAAATAGAAATTTATCTTTCTAACTATCTATGTATCACACTTCGTAGAAGAGAGGGTTTTTAAAATAAAAAGGTTAGCAATTCTTGTGGTTCGATAGTTGGGCCGCTGAACATAATTTTCGACAAATTTTTAAATTTTCCAATTGAAAATTATAATTTTGTAGCAGCTTGGGTGACTGCCATCGACTGTCGCTGTGTATAACATGCTCTATATTTCTTTATGTACAAAGTCGACCGACGATTATAACCAACTATTTAACATATGTATTTAAACAATTTCGAGCCACACTTTTGAAGATCTGTTTAATATATTTTTTTGAGAATTTCATTAGTTATTATAATTAGTACGATGGCAGATTCATGTTCTTCTTCTTTTTATGTAGACATGACTCTGTCTGTTGTTCGTTGTCGTTGATCGTTCATGTGGTCTTCCTACTGATCGTCTTCTATTGGGGAACCGTCTCTTGTCGTGTTTACTACCCTACTTGATGTCATTAGATTTATATGATAGTTTCATTCTACTCTTCTATTTCTAACCCAGACCTTGATGATCACCATCTTGCATCTACGTCGTATATCTGTATTTTTAGCTCTGCCCCATAGTGTTTTTCTATCAATTCTTCATGTCTGCTGTTTCTAACATCCTTTTTGTCCTCTCTGTATTAGGTCGTGTCTCCGCCGCGTATGTCATTATTGGTCTGATGACTGTTTTGTAAATTCTGCCTTTCATTCCTTTTCCGATATTTTTATTTCCCCATATTGCTTTATTTAGGCACCCTGCGGATCTGTTTGCCCTATTCACTGGATCTTTTACTTCCGTTCCGAGCTTTCCGTAGCTAGGTCATGTGATGTCTAGATATTTAAACTCCATCACTTATTCTATTATCTGACCTTCCAGCAAAAATTTGCACTTATAACCATGAATTTTGTCTTTTTTGGGAAAATTAACATGTTAAATTTTCTGGCGGTTATATTAAATTGTTAACTAAATGAAATTCCTAACAGCCATGAGATTATATGCGGAGAAGACCTTAATGCCAGAGTAGGAAAACAAGTTCAAAGTAAAGTGGTAGGCATGCATGGAGAAGAAACTGTTAACAACAACGGAGAAAGACTCATAAATATATGCCAACAATATGAGTTAAAGATTTTGAATGGGTTTTTCGCCCACAAGAACATACATAAATACACCTGGTATCAGCACACAAGAAGTCTAAAATCGATAATAGATTATTTCATAACAAGACAACAAACTAAGTTAAGAGTACAGGACATAAAGGTGAATAGAGGAGCAGAGTGCGGCTCGGACCACTGCCTGATAATAGGAAAAATATATACACCATTCGTAGACAGGAACCACACAGAGAACACAGAAAAAATAGAAAGAACTACGTACACCTTAGATAATCTAGATAACGGGAGCACACAGTTACTTTACTCCTGGAGACTAACACAAAAACTACAGGAATCACACAGATCAACGACGGATGAATACGAGCATATAAAAAACGAGTAGATAAGCCATATTGGTGGGATAAAGAAGTGGAAGAAAAGATAAAAAGAAAGAAGGAAGTATATCCAAAGTTATTACAACAGGGAGACGAACAAACTAAACAACAATATAAAACCTTGAATAAAGAAGTGAAACGAGAAGTGGTTAAAAAGAAAAACAGTGCATGGGAACAAAAATTCCATTTCCTAGACAACCATATAGGAGGGACAAAGAGCGCTGAAGCCTGGAGAACTATAAAAACGATGAGAACAACGACAAAAAACCAAGTCATAATAAATAGAATACCAGAGAACACATGGGTAGAGCATTTTGAGAACTTATTAACAGAGAGAAGAGAAAGGTTTAAACAGACAAATGAACAAGTGGAAGTAGAAGGAAGAATCGAAATATCAATAGAACAAGTGAAAGAAGCAGTTAAGGGAATGAAATTAAAAAAATCTCCAGGCCCAGTCGATTAGGTATGGATCATCAAAACTGTTTGAGATGATCCGAAAATTATTCGAAATATGCTTAAACGGAGAAGAAGTTCCAGAAGAATTAAGACAATCGTAAACCTCTCCAATACACAAGAAAGGCACAAAGATGGATCCTAAAAACTATAGAGGGATCGCAGTGATTGCTACTATAGGCCAACTATACTCAAAAGTACTACGAAACCTGATAGAAAATGATATTAAAGACAAACAACCCGAAGAACAAGCGGGATTTATGGCCGGACGCCCCACTATGGATAATATTTTCACATTAAAAATTGCAATGAAAAAACGAGTGCAGAGAAATAAAGAAACTCATATAGCTTTAATAGATTTGGAAAAAGCACATGACAGTGTACCGATCTTCCAACTATGGATAGAAATGGGTAACTTGAAAATAAACCCAATTCTTATTAACGCCACCCAAAAATATTACGAACAAAACTTTGCAAGAATTAAAATGGGACAAGAAATCACCTCTCCTTTTCAAACAACAAAGGGACTAAAACAAGGCTGCTGTCTGTCACCCACCTTATTTAAAATTTATTTGGACAGATCCTTACTGAAATGGGTTAAAAAAATGTAGAAACATGGGAATAACGGTGGAAGAAAACAAGCTATATACATTTTTCTTTGCGGATGACCACGTAGTAATTGCCTAAGACAGCTACGATCTTAGCTATATGGTAAGAAAACTGCAAGAAAAATATGAGGTGGCAGGTCTAAACATGAATATGACAAAATGTGAATATCTATCAGTGGAAACAGATGAAATATGTGACCTAGTCTTGGAAGACGACAAAATCAAAGGCGTGCAATCCTGCAAATATTTGGGGGTCATTTTCAACAAGAAAGGAAATAGCGCAGGTGAAATCAGGGAAAGAATAAACAAGGGCAGGGCAGCGACCCGTGCCTTAAACTCTCTTCTCTGGCAAAAAACAATTCGACGAGAAACCAAAAAACACATTTACGGTAGTACAGTCCAAAGTATTACACTTTACGGTTCGGAAGTATGGGACGTCACCAAAGCTAATAGAAACAAACTTATGACAACAGAAATGGATTATCTGAGATGAAGCTGCGGTAGATCGAAACTGGAGAGAGTTAGAAACGAACAAATAAGAAACGAAATGAAAATGGAGCGAAATATCAATGATGGCATAGAAAGAAAACAATTAATCTGGTTCGGACATGTTAAAAGAATGCCAGAGTACAGATGGCCTAGAAGAGTACTGGAATAGATGCCTCCTGAAAGAAGAAAGAGAGGACGACCACGGAGAAGTTGGCGCAACGATATTAATGAAGCAATGGCGGCAAGAGACTTAGAAGAGGCAACTGCATATGACAGAAAAAGATGGAAATTGGGGGCGGAGAAACGGCGACAGCCGTAATAAATCCGTTATTATATATATATATATATATATATATATATATATATATATATATATATATATATAAATATATATATATATATATATATATATATATATATTTATATATATATATATATATATATATATATATATATAAATATATATATATATATATATATATATATATATATATATATATATATATATATATATATATATATATATATATATATTAAATTGTTGCAGCATACGTTGTAAATCATCTTCACTCTGAAAGAGTAGTATTGCGTAGTCTGCATAGCAGATTATTTTAAGTTGTTTTTCTCTCATTTGGTATCCTTTTTTAGTTCCTACTTTTTTTAATATTTCATCCATAATCAGGTTGAACAATAAGGGACTCAGGGAATTTCTTTATCTTACGCCATTGCCAGCTTCAATAAGGTCAGTTAGTTTTCTTCTACTTTTACTTTTATTATGTTTTTTTATTATTCCTAGAGGTATCTCTCTCGAGGTATTTTTAAGGTCCACAAAACAGGTATGCCGGTTTATTGTATTCTAATGATTTCTTTTGCCCTTGCCTCATTATAAATATAGAGTCGGTGCATAATCTTCCCGAACTAAAACTTTGTTGTTCTTCTATTTGTTAGTACTTTAGTTGGTTAATTTTAGTGTTGTGTTTAATAAATTAACTATAAAGTAACTAACTTTAACAAGAAAGGAAATAGCGCAGGTGAAATCAGGGAAAGAATAAACAAGGGCAGGGCAGCGACCCGTGCCTTAAACTCTCTTCTCTGGCAAAAAACAATTCGACGAGAAACCAAAAAACACATTTACGGTAGTACAGTCCAAAGTATTACACTTTACGGTTCGGAAGTATGGGACGTCACCAAAGCTAATAGAAACAAACTTATGACAACAGAAATGGATTATCTGAGATGAAGCTGCGGTAGATCGAAACTGGAGAGAGTTAGAAACGAACAAATAAGAAACGAAATGAAAATGGAGCGAAATATCAATGATGGCATAGAAAGAAAACAATTAATCTGGTTCGGACATGTTAAAAGAATGCCAGAGTACAGATGGCCTAGAAGAGTACTGGAATAGATGCCTCCTGAAAGAAGAAAGAGAGGACGACCACGGAGAAGTTGGCGCAACGATATTAATGAAGCAATGGCGGCAAGAGACTTAGAAGAGGCAACTGCATATGACAGAAAAAGATGGAAATTGGGGGCGGAGAAACGGCGACAGCCGTAATAAATCCGTTATTATATATATATATATATATATATATATATATATATATATATATATATATAAATATATATATATATATTTATATATATATATATATATATATATATATATATATATATATATAAATATATATATATATATATATATATATATATATATATATATATATATATATATATATATATATATATATATATATATATATATATTAAATTGTTGCAGCATACGTTGTAAATCATCTTCACTCTGAAAGAGTAGTATTGCGTAGTCTGCATAGCAGATTATTTTAAGTTGTTTTTCTCTCATTTGGTATCCTTTTTTAGTTCCTACTTTTTTTAATATTTCATCCATAATCAGGTTGAACAATAAGGGACTCAGGGAATTTCTTTATCTTACGCCATTGCCAGCTTCAATAAGGTCAGTTAGTTTTCTTCTACTTTTACTTTTATTATGTTTTTTTATTATTCCTAGAGGTATCTCTCTCGAGGTATTTTTAAGGTCCACAAAACAGGTATGCCGGTTTATTGTATTCTAATGATTTCTTTTGCCCTTGCCTCATTATAAATATAGAGTCGGTGCATAATCTTCCCGAACTAAAACTTTGTTGTTCTTCTATTTGTTAGTACTTTAGTTGGTTAATTTTAGTGTTGTGTTTAATAAATTAACTTCTCTGAAACTTTCCAGGTCCGATTTGTCTCCCTTTTTGATAAGAGGTATTAGGATGCTTTATCTCCATTCTTGAGGAATTCCGCTTTGTTTATTATTTTTGGATTAGTTTTAATAGTTGTTTGGTCAGATCTGATTGATTGATTGGCGGTCAGACTAGTAGGACGTGTGTAGTGTCGCTCCGAAATTAAATTCCAATTTTGGGTGGTTTCGAGTGTAATCTGCATGCAAGTTAGTGTAAAGTGTGTTTGAAAGGGACCTTTATGTAAGTAAAGAATCAGTTATCTGATTTTGAACTGCATTAAATTGATAGTTAGTTTTAATTGCCCTACGGATAAAAGTGAAACTTCTGAGTGGTCGAAACGAGTTGAGCTTTTTACGCTGGATGGGTGATTAAGAACGATAAACAATAATAATTATCAACAAAAACAATAGGTCTGATATTCAGGTTTCGGTAAAACTATACAGAATTATAAAGGCTGAATTTATTTGCTGTTTTGATATTGATTGTATTTTTGTATTTACAAGTGGTAGAAGTCGAAACTGATTAGGATCGAGAATAATTGCTAAGATTTAACTGTAGAGGTAGGCGCGGCGCTTGTCGAGATCCGTAACCGTTATTTATAATATTTATATTTATAAATACTTTAATTACTTGAATAAGAAGAAAAATGGCGGATGGTAAGGTTGATGAAGATGGTAAAAGAAAAAGCAAAGAGGAGATAGATATATTTAGCAGGAGCAGAAAAGTGAGCCGAACGCCAGACAGGTCGAAACCAACAACGAATGAAACCAGCAGCCAGAACGAAATGATGGAACTAATGAGACAAATAGCAACCGATAATAAAAAGAAAAACAATGACCTGGAAGAGATAAAAAATACAATGGGTAATATGATTGAGGAACTAAAAGAAATTAGGAAGGAAAATAGTGAATACAAATTGCAAATGAAAGAAATAATAAGAGAAAATGAAAATCTAAAGAAAGAAATGACAGCGATGAAACAAAAAATAGATAAAATAGAAATAGCATTGGAAGCATGTCAGAAAGAAAAGAAGAAAAATAACCTAATTATGAGAGGCTTACCAATAGACACAATAGAAGCAGAGCAACTGGAGAACTTCATAGAAACAAAAATGGGAGTAAAATCAGAAATAAATAGGGTACAAAAGATAAATGAAACAATGTGTGTTATCGAATGTAAAAAATTCGAAGATAAAATGAAAATACTGAAAGCCAAGGGTAAACTAATAAACTACAAGCAACATAGAGTATATATAGAATGTGACTTAACATTAAAAGAGATAGAGATACAAAGAAATTTTAGGAAGATAGCAGCAGATGAAAAGACTAATGGAAAAAGGACAAAAATTGGATATGGTTTCATAATTATTGAAGGCATTAAGTGGAAATGGAATCAAAAAACAAGCCAGATAGAAAAAATAACATACAATACAGAACCAACTAGTTCAAAAAACTAGCTGAAGAAAACACAATAACGGACCGAGAAACAAAACAGGCACAGAACAGGGACATGAGCAGATCTAAAGATAATAACACAAACGGGAGTAAAAACAAATTGAAGTACAACTTAAACACAGAAAAGAACAAAACAATTTGGAAAATGGCATCATGGAATGTGAGAGGTATAAATGGGAAGGAAATAGAACTGGGGGAAGAAATTAGAGATAAGAACATTGAAATAGTAGCTATAACAGAGACAAAGAAAAAAGGAAAAGGATCAATAACATTAGAAAACGGAATGTTACTAATATACAGTGGAGTGGAAGAAACGAAGAGAGCTCAGGCAGGAGTAGCGTGCATGATAAAGAAGGAGAGTATCAACAAAATAAAAAATTGGATATATTACAACGAACGTATACTAAGAGTAGACATAGATATGGATACAGAGGAAACCAATACAAACCTAATCATATGTTATGGACCAGATGAAGACGCAACAAAAAACGAAAAGAATGAATTCTGGGACAAATTACAAGAAGTGATAAATGATTGTACAGAGAAAATTGTGATCACAGGAGACATGAGCAGTAGAGTGGGGAAAGAAACAGAAAAATGGAACAATGTCATCGGACCTTATGGGGAGGACAAACTAAACAAAAATGGAAAATTACTACTCAAATTCTGTCTAGACAATAACCTGGTGATTATGAACACACACTTCCAACATAAAAGGATACACAAGATCACAAGAGAAGTCAAATCAAGAGACGAACAATCAATTATAGACTATACTATAGTGCAAAAAACAGAGAAGAACTGGATAAGAGACGTAAGGGTAAAAAGAAGTTATGAAATTGGTAGTGACCACTATCTACTAGAAACCACATTCAAAAGCAAAAGAAAAGAAATAAAAAGAAATGAGAACATAAACAGAAAACTCAAAGAAATAATAAAAATTTATAAACTAAGGGAAGAAACAACGAGAATAAGATACTCAGAAGGACTAGAGAAAGAGATGGATAATGAACATGAAATAACAGAAACAATAGAAGAAGAATGGGGAAAATTTAAAAATGCGATGATAAAAACAGCTAAATCAATATGTGGAACCACAAGAAATAACAACAGAGGAAAACGAACATCTTGGTGGAACGATGAAGTGAAAAGAGAAATAAAAGAAAAGAAGAAATTATGGAAAGAATACATCCAAGACAAAACACAACAAAAATATGAAAATTATAAGAGACAAAGAACAAAAGTTAAAGAGATAGTTAAGAAAGAGAAAAAGAAAAGTTGGGAAAAATTCGGGGAAAAAATGGAAGAAAACAGCACAGAAAACGTAACATTATTTTACAGAACACTGAAAAACCTAAGAAGCAACAAAGAAACGAAACTGAAACAAATAATGAACAAGGAAGGAACAATAATAAACGACGATAAGACAATAATGGAAAGATGGAGGGAACATTTTCAGCTGATACTGAATGGAAATCAAGCGAATACAATGGAGAAGGAAAGCCACAACAGGAGAGTATCCATGAGAAACACGGAAAATACAGAAACTATAGAAAAAGAAGAACTGGAAGAAGCAATAAGAAAGATAAAGATTGGAAAAGCACCAGGAAGCGATGAAGTAGCACCAGAAATGATGAAATATATAGGAGTAAAAGCAAAAGAAAAATTGTTATACATATATAACCTAATATGGAAGAGAAAAGTAATACCCAGAGAATGGACAAATGCAGTAATTATACCTATATACAAGAAAGGAAACACAAGAGACTGTAGGAACTATAGAGGTATATCACTACTATGTGTAGCAGCAAAAGTATACGAAACCATAATAGAAAGGAAAATTAGAAAAGAAATAGAACATAAATTAGAGGATGTACAAAGTGGATTCAGGAAAGGACACAACACACAAGACCATATATTTACCATGCAACAAGTAATAGAAAAAGCCTTAAAGAAAAATAAAGAAATACATCTGAGCTTTATAGACATGGAAAAAGCATTCGACTCAGTCAAAAGAAAAGATATATGGGAAAGCCTAAAGAAGAAACAAGTAAGTGAAGAACTGATAGAAGCAACAAAGAGTATATACATGAAAACAACAAATACAGTAAGAATGTTAAATATACAGTCAGAACCATTTGAAACAACCCAAGGAGTTAGACAAGGGGGAAGTCTCAGCCCAGTACTATTTATAAATGTAATAGATGAGATAGTGAAAGAATGTAAGAAAACATTCAAGAAATACTGCATCGGTTGGAACAGAATGCAAATGATAAATGCTGAGATGTGTATATTTGCAGACGACATAGTATTAATTGCGGAAACTGCAGAAAAACTGAAATACAACTTAGAGAAATGGAACCTAGAAGCAAGCAAATACAACTTAAACGTAAACAAAGAGAAGACTCAAATAATGAAAATATCAAGGAAACAAGGGACGGAAGATCAAATAGAAGTAATGATAGACCAACAAAAAATAATACAGACAAATTCATACAAATACTTAGGAACAGTAATCAACAACAAACTGTTGTTAAGATCATCGAGGATGATCTTAACAACAGAATGGAAAACACAGGAAAACTATTCCAAGCACTAAATAGAGGATTCCTAAATAACAAAGAAATATCAACAAAGACCAAGATGACAATATACACAACAATATATAGACCTACAGTGACATATGGAGCAGAAAATTGGATATTAAACAAAAGACATCAGAGCAGAATTCAGGCAGCAGAGATGAAATACCTCAGAAGAACGATAGGAGTAAAAAGAACTGATAGAATCAGAAATGAAGAAATAAGAGAAAGACTCAAAATCAAACCGATACTCGAGTCAATCAAAGAGAAAAAATTGGCATGGTTCGGACATCTAACCCGGATGGACAATAATAGACAAGTTAAAAGAGTGTGGGACGCCAAACCAATAGGAAAGAACAGAAGAGGAAGACCCATTAAAGAATGGAACAGTGACATCTCGCAGATACTACAGAGTAAGGGTAAGACTTGGCAGGAAGCAACACAGATGGCATCCAATAGGAAGGAATGGAGAAAGTTCGTTAAGAGCTAGGACACCTCAGAAGACTGTCAAATAGTGTATTGTAATGAATTGTATTTTAAACGGCCCAACACCGAAAGGTACAAATGGGTCTACTGATTAAGTAAGTAAGTAAGTTGGTCAGATCTGGTAGTTCGAACTTAAGGAGTTTTAGGATTTACTTCGTTGTAGTGATTTTCTATTGTTTAATTTTCTTCACAATTCCCTTACCTCTTTCTCCTTAATATTTATTTCTTCGTTTGTCATCACCTCTGGTGTTGGTGATTCATTATCGTCAGTTTTAGCAAAGAAAGATTAAAAGTAGTTCACTTATCTCTTTTCTTTGTCCTCCGATCATTTTCCATATTTCTTCTTCTTCTGTCTGTTTTGAGAAGCTCTGCCAGTGTTCCCTTTTTATTTGTCTAACTAACGTATTCGTTTTATTTCTGATTCGTTTATAGTGGTTGTATGCCTGTTATGTTTATTGTGTTCTGTATTATAAAGATATTTCGATGGCAGATTATATGAAAGGATTGTTATTAGTATTAGTAATATGATTTTATAGTCATTCTAATGTAATAAAAAACTGTATTGGAGTGATTTGTTCTCAATAAATTTTCTAAGGGTTGTAGGGTTGTGTCATAGAGGTAGTAGAATGGCCACATCAAGCGTTATAGACAGGAAATAACTGTTGATCGCTGATCCTCATAAGTCACCCAACTCTCACGTATGGCCTCACGTGCCACACCCAGGATAACTGCATAAGTCTGCAGACTTCCCCATATCTGGCTGCAGTAGGGGTAACCAGACATGGGGAAATCACCGAACTACCGTCGGTATAAATGATTCTTTATAAATCTACCAACGGCTTCCTTAATAAAGTACAAGAGTAGTCTGAAGTAGGGGCAGTCTGTTGCCCTTGAGTGGAGAAATCAACTCTAAAGGCGGAACAACCAATAAGGTCAAAACTACTGCATTAAAGATCCGTTATGTATATTTAAGAAAATCCTGGCATGTAAAATCAGCAATAGCCCTGAGTACTGGCGCTTTTTAAATGAAGGAGGGGTGCGAAGAATCTCCGCACTTGCTACCTCCCAAGCGAATCTATACATGAAAATCACCTCAAGATAATAATCAAAAGATTGTAAGGAATTAAATTGATTTTGCGTTAATTAATCATAGATTTAAATCAAGTATCCAGAGTGCAAAATCTACCCAGGTAGGATCAGATCACAATCCAGTCGTTAACAATCTCAGACAAAAGCTAAAAACAGTTCGCCCAAACACACCAAAGAAGTGCAATATTAAAATACTTTGAAACGAAACTAATAAAGAAAAAGTAACAACTGAACCCAACGAAGACCTGGAAATAATTAACAGGAGACGAAGAAATAGAAAAAATATGGAAAACCATAAAAATAGCATAGTTGGAGTACAAAGAAAAGGAATTATAGGAAAAGTAAGAAACGGAAAAAATGGATGAGGAAAGATATTTTGGAAGTCATGGAAGAGAGAAGAAACCACAAAAACAACAAACATCTATATAAAGAAATTCAAAGAACCATAGATTTAAAATCAAAGAAGCAAAAGAAAAGTATAAAAATAAAATGTGTGACAAAATTGAAAACCAAGAAACATAATATACCCACTCTAGCTGACATGATTATTTGAGATATGGGAGAAATTTATCGAAAAATCTTTTGCGGGTGGTATACCTGTATTGCAACAGACGTAGACGTGGTAAATGGAAGGACCCCCAATCCTAGACATTGAAGTAAAATATGCAATACAATATGCAAAGATTTGGAAAGCTTGTAGACCAGCCTAAAGAGAAAGAGATGTGGTAAAACTAATAGATGATAACAATATCAAACGATTACCACATCTTTTTAACAACATATATGAAAGTGGCGTAATATAAAAGCAAATGGCTTAACTCAGAATTCATAGCTATACCAAAAAAATCTAGTTCTTGCCAATGCGACGAATTTAGGCTTATTAGTTTAATGAGTCACTTGCTAAAAATATTCTTAAAAATCATACAGAATAGAATTTTTAAAAAATGTGAAATAAATAGACAAAAGTGACTCTTAGTTTAGATTTGGAAAGGCCTTGGGAACAAGAGAGGCCGTGTTTGCCACTTACTCATTTAAAACTGGCCAGACCATCAGAAAAAAGTATATCTCTGTTTTGTCGACTACCAGAAGGCTTTTGATTGATTCCAGTATAAAAAATTGTTTTAAGAACTACAGAAAAAGAAGCTAGACGGAAAAGATCTCCGCATAATTCAAAACGTTTATTGAAACCAAGAAGCAACCTTAAAACAACACTACTTAAAGCTTCCGTATACAAAGAGGTGTCCTACAAGTCTGTGTCATTTGTCCATTGCTCTTTAACTTATACTCTGAATGCATATTATTCAAAAAAGCACTAAACGCCGCCTAACTTAATAAAACATTAACGACAAATTAATATATTATCAATCAGGTATGCAGACGATACCGTTCTGATATCAGAAAAATGGAAGTATCACAAAATATACTAGATCGAGCTAATAATACAGGTAAAGCAATGGGACCGACAGTAAATCTTCAAAAAACTTATGTACTTAACGGTGATTAAGCAAAACTAATGAAAATTGTCACATTGACCTAAATAGCACTCAATTAGAACAAGTTTATAAATTTAGATACTTAAGACTAGTATTAAATGATAAGTAAGATATAGAAACAAAAATATGAATAGAATATTCTAGGAATATGTACAATAAATGCAAGCAAATTATATCTATAACTAAAAACTAAGTTTAGACATTCCAACTAGAGTTAATAAATGTCACGTTTGGTGAATCCTTTTGTAAGGAGTTAAAGCCTGGGTATTAAAATTAAATATTATGAGACAGCTAGAAGCCTTTGAAATGTGGTTTTATCGCAGAATGCTCAGAATATCATGGACACAACACATTATGAATCGAACAGTATTAAACACCATAAATAGAGAGTTAGAACTTATAACAGTGATTAAGAAAAGAAAAACCTCGTACCTAGGCCTCATAATGAGAAATGACAAATATAACCTGCTTCAAATAATACATAAAGGAAAGATATAGGACCAAAGAGAAGTAGGAAGAAGAGCCATGTTATGGCTTCTCAATATATGAACTTGTACTGGCATCAACGTTCAACAATTACTGAGGGTCGTGCAGAATAGACATTTTGATGTAGTGATCGCAAATCTCCAGTAATGGAGTGCGCCAGAAGAAAAATAAATTTTATTAAACTGACCCTTTAATAACCGTTGTCTTATTGTAGTGTATACCCAATATTGTTTTGCTTGTAATTTTCCTTGACACCGTATAGTGTCACGATTTTTACAATATTTCTATAGATAGGTTTTTTTATTTCTGTTTTACTTGACTTTTCCAGAGAAAAGAGCTTAACGCTCGTGTCATTGCTCTACCCTTATTTATTCTAGCTGTAATTTCGTCTTCACGATTTTATTTTATTTTTTATTTAGAATTACCTTTAAATAATTGCTAACTTTTACATTCTTGATTTTTTCATTTTCTACATCTTTCGTCGGGTGTTTCCTCGTTGTCCACTATTGAATATTCACATTTATTCATATTAATTTTTAGGCTCGCCAATTTATATTTTTTTCTTAATTTCTTTATTATATAACTAAGATTGTCTGCATTTTCCACGGTCGCTATTTGGTCATCAACAAAATAAGAGTATAAAAAGCTGCAGTTTTTCCTGTAGGGATCTGCCTAAATAAATCTTAAATAGGGTGGGTGATAAACTACATCTTTGTCTCAAACCTTTAGTCGTTTTAAACGAAGAGGTAATTTGTCTTTATATTTAAATTTTTGCTAAGTTAATTCGTATACTTTTATAACATTGTGAAATCTACACGCTATCATGTGCTTTTTTTAAGTCTATTAATGCTATACAAGTTTTTCTATTTTTCTGTTATCTTTTTGGAAAGGCGACTTTCAATGTAAATAAATTATCTATGGTGGATTGTCCAGCTCTAGGCCCTACTTGTCCTTCAGGTTGTTTATCTTTAATACCTACTTCTACTATTATTGTTTGTTGTAAAATTCTGGTAGATATTTTTAAATATCTTAAATTTTTTTAAGAGTCTCGGAATGATGTGGGCTGGATAGCTTAATTGCTCTGTCAGTAAGACTGAATACAACACTTTTTTCATGGGCTATTGGTGCGTTGGTATTAAAATTTAGATATCTTCCAGACCAAACATCTTTTAAAAACTAGTTAGCAGTTATTAGTCAGTTGTTGTTATTATACTCTAAACTTAAATCAAGAAAATTAATTTTGAAATTATTAAACCTTTAAAAAGATTTCATGACCTAAAATGAGTCAGTGGTCATCGAAATATCGTTTGTAAAATTTAATTTACAGATGACTGTTGTCTTTAGTATTTTCTTTACTATGTATATTGGGCAAACATACCAATGTATACATAGAAGGGTTGTTGCACATAAATATAGTGTACAAACCAACAAATTAAAACCAACTACAGCCTTAGGTAAGCATTCTCTAAAAAATGGCCATTTTTCTGATTTTAAAATTATACAGATCTTAGAAAAAGGACAGGAACCCATGCTATCATAAATTTCCAAATCGATTATACCAGGAAAATGCTAAATGAAAGTTATATCATTAAAATATCTCGGATTATTCTACTATCATATTGGTAATAAAGGAAGTGGAAATAATATTAAAAAAAGCTTTTTATTTAAAATTTGTCGACGAATTTAAATATGATACATATTTTGTTACTTTACCAGATACACTGGAAAATTAAAAATAAAATTTTTTATATAGTTCGCTATTCTTGCTAATTATAGTTTCAAATATTTCAAGTAAAAGATAGAATAATGTATTAAAATACTATTTAAATGGTGGTTTTCTCTAAAAATTTCTAGAGAATCTGATTCGGAAAAAAAATTATAATGGTTATCATTATTTCAAACTATACATCTTAACAGATGCGTAAGAATTATTCTGAATGTTGCACTTCTTCCAAGGATTATATTTTTTTACTTTGTCTCCCCATTTATCCCTATTTTGGGTGGCAAGTACCGCATTGACGGTGGCACGTACTTCATTAACCATGAACATAAGTTTATGTTTAAGAACTTCCCGACTGTACCACTCCATCGGGTTGGTAATCTCCCTAGACTTCGTCTTTTCTTTGGTTTTTCTTGGACTGCTTCTTTCTGATATGCCTATCTCTAACGAATGTTGGCAGTTCTCATCTTGTTTGAAACAACGCGGAAAACCTGTACAGCTCCTACATTAGGATAATTTCAAGACTTATGCATTAAAGAGTCGCATTAAGCAGGACTTATTAACTTGAACATTCAGTTTGCAGTATACATACCTAATTATTGTTATGCATTATTAATATCTGATTTAAAAAACTCAGTTATGGCCCTTATTTAAACGATCAGTTATTGTTTTAACCATCCAATACGCGCGCGTATGTGATACATATGGACACCTACAGTTCCACCCTTGTATTTGTAAACTTAAGGGTGTGGGTGCACATGCATAAGTTTTTATACTTTTACCATTTCAAACGATATTCCTACGAGTGTATTGTAAATTTAACTTGGTTTCACAAATTGCAATGCATCAAAAAATCTACTTTTTTGGTAATAGGCCTATCAGAAAATTTTTTAAATTCAATAACCCAGACGATGCAAATCACTTTGAATTATGATTATGGATAATCATTAAAGCGATAAAGAAAATTTTATAGAAGACAGTAACTTCAACTCAGTGTAGGCTATTCAGCACCGTGAAGGACATTTTGAGTTTTGAGACATCCTTTTGTGGACGAAGATGACATTGAAAACATACAATCTTGGCTTTATGAAGCATTTCAGTGAAAAAAGGTTAAAGCAATTTATTCCTGGAAATTCTATATAAAACTCAATTTTACCAAAACAATAACAATATTAACATTATAACAATATAATTTAAATTTTTATTTTTAAGCTACTGAAAATAAATTTATGTTAAAATTTGAAATTTAACTTAGATGGAGTTTTTGAATACCTTGTGACAACGGAAATATCGAGATTTTTACTTCTATAATGGTTTCCTGTCCGCACCAATCTTCTAGAGTAGCCCTCTGTTAGTTAGTAGTAAAATATTAATATTAGTTTCAATTATTGCTTAAAATATTATAACTAAAGACGCATATGTCGGAGATACGCGCCTTCGTTATAGTTGCTTTGGTGGGCGCGCCTATCGGAAGGATCACAAATAATAACTGATAACCAGCTTTGCTCATGTGACGAGGAATTACTCGATGTTAAATAAACAGACACATAACTGTTTGTAACTTTCTATTGAATTAGATTATATTAAAACATTTTTTTTAACACCCATAAATTTCTACTAAAACTTCGATAACGAACATGTGGGAACCTTTGTTTTTAAATTTGTTGACATATTCACGATTTACTTGAATTTGTGTCCTTATACAAACAATTTATATTTTATATTAAAAATACTTACGCTTCGATATCATCTTCGTCTTTTTCGCTTTTCGGAGGAACTTTGACCGTGTCCCCTTTTCCAATAACGCTAATATCACATTTTAAATATCCTTTTGGTCCCCCAGCTATATCATCTGGATCAGTAAGGAGAGCCCACTTATGATAAAACTGGTGATCTAATAAAAATATTATTAAATTATGAAATCTTCATTTAATTGTCTCATTAAAGTCATAGAAAACTTATTAATAAAAGAGATTGTAGTAATTACTTGCAATAAATATTAAGCTTAATTTTGAAATTGAATTTGATACAGTTTAATAAAAAAAGGTACATGCGATATTTCGTATTTGTGCAAATATATATGTAGGTTTTTTTTTATTCTTATAATACCATGAAAACTTAACTACAATAAGATATTATACGGTAATTTAATAATACTACTAATTTACGTTTTATTAGTTCGTTGGGCTTTTATCTGTGCTTGTTGCCTTTTTTGTTTCACATTTCTAATCATTCCTAAAAAGTAGTGTGAAGGTGTTTTTGACTTCGTTATTCTTATTATTTGTAGTTTGTACATTTATCATGTCCTCTCTAGCCTTAAATAACTATTCGAAATGCATGTTCAATATTTTTTCTGAGTGGAAATCGAAACGTCAAACTTCTTCTTCTTTTTATTCCTTTTTGTATGTAGACTTTAAAGCCTATTTCTTTTTCGATATAAGCCTCCTAAATTGTTTAAATTATCTCACTACCTTTTTCTTTGTCTGCCAATACTCCTCCATTTATGTCTTCTATATTGCAAGCTCTTCTTATATTTCGCTTTTCTTCCTATCTAACAGACTTTTCCCTGATATTTGTCGAAGTATTTTCATCTTAGTTGTTTCTAGTAGTCGTCTTGTTGTAGATGTGTTAGATCTTGTCTCCGCCGTGTATGTTAATATAGGTCTAATTGCTGCTTTATAGATTCTTGTTTTTGTATCTTGTCTTAGGTATTTGTTCTTTCATATTGTGTCATTAAGAGATCCCGTCACTTTACTTGCTTTTAAGCTTTGTTGTACTGCTTCAACATCTGCGTAACTAGTTATCTATTCCCAAAAGCTAAACCTTGCTTTCTGCTTTAATATTTTCCCATTAATTTTGATTTTACATCATAGTGGGTATTTAGATGTTGCCATACATTTGTTTTTTTCTGCTGATATTATCATATTGTATTTCTTGGCTGTTATATTGACGATATGTGTTAATCTTTGGAGCTCGTCTTCTGTCTCTGCGATTAATGCGGCGTCGTAGGCATAACATAATATTTGGATTTCTTTGTTCCCCATTCTGTAACCATGACCTTTATGTATTGCTTTTATTATTTTATCCATTATTATATTAATGAGAAGTGGGCTTAACGAGTCATCCTGTCTGACTCTGCTTTATACTGGTATACACTGTGTTAGTTTTCCATTTATCTTTGCCTGTATTTGATTATGTAAGTAGATGTTTTCGATGGTTTGTATAATATTGATTGGTATGTTTCTTTTATACAGTAGCTGTAAGAGGTCTTTGACTTGGATGCAATCGAAAGTCTTTGTCGGTTCTATAAAACATAAATATGCCTGGATTATTGTACTCGATGGCCTTTTCTGTAATTTATCTTAGTACAAATACGATGTCTATGCAGAATCTTCCGGATCTGAATCCTTGTTGTTCATCTGATAAAGTTGTTAGATTATTGATTTTGTTGGTTAGGACTTTTGTGGTAAGCTTAAGTGCGGTGTTCATTAAATTTATACCTGTATAATTGTTGGGGTCTTGTTTATTTTCTTTCTTGGACATTGGTACCATTATGCTGTTTCTTAATGCGTCTGGTATCTTGCAGTGCAATATTAGTTTTTGTATAAGTTTTGTCATCTCTAGGGTTATACTTTCCTCTCCGTGTTTTAGAAGCTCGTTGATTATTTCATCTGGTTCTGG
This sequence comes from Diabrotica undecimpunctata, assembly GCF_040954645.1. Taxonomy (NCBI): domain Eukaryota; kingdom Metazoa; phylum Arthropoda; class Insecta; order Coleoptera; family Chrysomelidae; genus Diabrotica; species Diabrotica undecimpunctata. The sequence continues at coordinate 66,987,638 of NC_092810.1, read as the reverse complement.
TGACTTTCTATTTTTAAGTGAGTTTATGGCTATCTCTACGTCCTAAAAACTGATTTCTATTTCGTGTCCTAATTCAGGTACGTTATTGTGTTGATTATTATTTTCCTTTCCTTTAAACAGTTCCGTCAGGTATCTTTCCCATTCGTTTACTGGTATGTGATTGTATTCCTTTATTTCTGCCATTTCTTTTCGTTGGTTTCTTATGAATCTCCATATTTGTTTTTGTGTACCGTAGAAGTCGCTTTCCATCCTTTTTGTAAACTGTTCTCAGTATTCATTTTTTGTTCTTCTTACCAACTGCTTTGTTTCATTTCATATTCTTTTATAGGTGTCTCTGGATTCTGGAGTATTTGATGTTTTGTACTTCGTGTAGGCCTTTCGTTTTTCTTTACATTTCTCTTTTATTTCTTTTCTGAACCATGGTGTATTGTTGTTGTTTCTTTTGTTCAGTATTACTTTGCGTTTTCTTAGAGCTTCTGTTGCTGCTTCTCAAGGTCGTTTCAAATGTTCCTCCAGCTTGCGTTTATATCTTCGATGTCGTATATTTGTTTCAACTCTATCTTCTGTGCTAACCTCCTTGAATACATTTCTCTTGTAGAGTCGTTCCACAGTGATTCTACATTGACTTTTTCCTCGGTGATTTCCTGTAGAAAATGGTTTGGTGTTATTTTCATTCTTATTTTTGCTAGTAGTATTTGGGTAGATTTTTCTATTAGTACTATAAAATCAATCATAGATTTATGCCTTTTATAGTTTTTAAATGTATATTTATACTGGAGCTTATGGTTAAAAAATGTATTATTGATTCTCAGTTCAATAAAAGCACAGAGATTAGCCATAAGTTCTCCATTTGCGTTGACATGGTTTTTATCAAAACTTTGTTTTACTCCTGGAACTATTTCATTTCTGATTCGTGCATTAAAGTCATTAAGAAGTTCTTCATGAGGTATTTCATCCAGGATGGTTTGCAATTGTTCGTAGAATACCTCTCGTTCCTCCTTAGGTTTGCAGTCCTCCGGGCTATAGATAGATATGAAATTTAATTTTTGGTTGTCCATTGTGATGTTCATATGTATTATTCTTTTGGAGATATAACGGTACATATAACGTGTTTATGCCCACAGCCGGTCCCAAGCCCGGATAAAAGAGGAGGGTTGATGGGCCAGGTTAGCATTCTACCCATTGTAAAAGAAAACAAGGCTCAAAGAACCGATATAAAGCCTCGGAAGCATCAAACTTTAGTTAAAAATGTATTTTCATTACAATAAATTGTGGCTGAATCCCATTTAATCATAATATTTAACTTTTTTATAGACATAACCATATTAAGATCGGGATAGTAACCCAAATATTTTTTTAATTAAAAACAATAATCTTCTGGAATATAAAATAAGCGTTTTTTAAATCTTAATTTTAATTCGTAGACTTTAGAACAAATATTTAGTCTCTGCATGACCGAGCCAGTGTATATAAATGTTTTAATTTTTTCATATAAAAATATAGAGTGAAATCATGTATACACTTTATGAGTGATAATGTACCAATTTTCTTGTGCAAGTAACTGCTGCAATCAAATTCGATCTCAACAACATGCATACATGCAATAATATCATCATGCAGAAAAAACTTGTTATTTTTTATTATTATGTCGAATTTCCTAGTCAAATAGGATTATCGATTAGGGCAGAGAAAACATGAAACACTAATCTACCTTTCTATAGAAAACGTTTTCTATAGATAAGTGATAGTAAAATTTATCATACTTTAAAATTATTTTCGGAAAAAAAGTAAATAAGTAAATGAATTAAAAATTGAATGTGTATAGCTACCAACATGAACGTATATGAGTAGAATAACAGTAACAACATAAAAGTAGATAACAGACTAAAGTATGATAATAACACACAAGGTACAAAAAAAAATTAATTCGATCAGATAAAAGTGAGAATATTAAACACATATCTTAGACAAAGCGTAAAATAGCAGATGCTAAAATTCAAAAGTTCGGTAAACAAAGAAAAAAAGACCGGAGAAAAGATATATAAAGTAAATCAAAGATATAGAGGGAAAGAAAAACATATCAAGAGATAAAATAATTGTCCAAAGACATAAAGAACTGCAAGATACTCCATTGACATGCCTAAAACTTTTTAAATTAGAGAAAGAAAAATACATTTTAGTGTATCTTGTTAATAATTAAAATGTTTATTTCCCACATTGATTTTTATATTTGTAAACACCTTAATTAGTTTTATCTGAACTATCCAGTTCAAACACACAGACCCAATTTGATTTTTGCATTGTTAAACACACTAATATAAACTACTATATTAAGGTGATTCCCCAACCTTACTGAACGATTGAGCTCTCATAAAGTAAGTATTAATATCTTAGTAGCTTAATAAATGGACAAAAAATCTTACATTCGGAAGTATTTTATGCAATAAAACAAAAGAAGAAAAACTGTAGGACCCGACGAATAATCTCTTAAATAGCTTTCTAAGAAATTAGATATCCTCGAGATGAGGGCACAGTGGCTGGATGGTTTTAGCGTTTCATTTTCCTAGCCTTTAAAATTTTGATTGTTCTGTACTTGTAATACCTCGTAGACTATGACTACGTCTTATTTTTAAGTTTTACCATATAATTAATTTTACTGGTTGTAATTAAGTTAAAAGTAGGTAGTATTTCTCACGAGACCAACTGTATATTATAAACTCAGCTGTATTTCTTTTTAAGTACCCATATATATTATTCATGTAGTTTTAAATTATTCTGCAAATAGAGTATATATAAAACCCAGACACAGAGATTTAAAGCATTATTAGTTTTGTTGTTGCGATGGCTGGTGACGTTAAATAATTAGTTTTCTAAAATACGGTTGTGTGATCAAAAACTCGCGTTTTTTGCGGTAAGTCTGGTTTATTCTTGTGTTTTAATTATAAAATATAGAAATACTTTCGTGTCTTCCTAGCGTTCTTTTACTGGGGCTGGCGTTCGGTAGCCGTGCTAATCAATATGTCACCACATTTGCTGTTTTATTGCCAGGGTACTTACGGAGCCACCCTTTGTCAAAGCGTTATCAATATTCTTTCTTCGTCGTCTAACGGTCGACGAGATAAAAAAGGAGATCGAACTGGTTCGACAGTTCATGCCCTGTGTTTCTGATTTAACATATGGCCTCTAAAAATTAACGTCTTTCAAAAGTGAGTGAGTAAATATTTTATTTAGGCAATTGATATTAAGAGTTTATGTGATTAACTTCTGTTTGGTCAATAATTAGGAAGTAACGAATTTTTTTAAGAATATTAAAAGTATGTTGTCATTTGTAATGATTAATATTATATAAGAACTAGAAAGCTTTTTCTGGTTTGACAAATTGTAGTTACCCTTTAATGTTAAAGTTTTAAGTAGTTTAATTAAAATTACGTAACATTGGTTTTTAAACAACAAAAGAAAGAAATGGGACAGATATTAGTAGAGAATCAAACGGGGTCTAAGTGCAGTCTAGGGCAATTATGAATGCAGTCATTTTTATTTTATGGATTAGAGCTAAAATCAGTTTTTTCCCAGATCTGTAGAAATTAAATTTTGGTGGAGGCACCAGTAAAATTTGATGAAGGCGACAGAAATTTTTTGGCGAAGGCACCAAAATAAAATTATTTTATTGACTTGTGCTCTTGTCTAAATTGTCGCTGGTTAAGCGTCGAAGAGCAACTTAGATCGATAGATTTATTTGAATGATAATAAAAAGAAAAATGCAGATATACAGGAGTGAACCAAAAATAATTGGGACTAAACGGTTTAACGTATAGGAGTGTATGACGACGGGTTGTTGGAAAGAAGGTAGTTCAAAAAGTGAATAATGATTGGTTGGGGGTTAACCGAAGTGGCGTTAAGTATGTACCGCCTAAAAGGCCTAACGTATAGTGATGTATGATGGACGGGTCGTTGAAAAGGTGAGAAGGCAGGAAGCTAAACATGTAGGAAAAATTAAATTTGGCGTGATGCTAAAGAGACCTTAGATCTACAGTACTTACACTGCTTACCTTAAGGAGAAATACTCACTTCAAATCTTCAAATTTTTAATGATTTTGTATGAAAAAGAATATACTTGTCTACATATATAAAGTAATCATTTTGGAGTTAGGCACGGTTTTTTCACAATAACAGTAGAACAGTAGGCAGTTGTTTTTCGCTCTTTTAAAGGATCTTAAAAATTAAGATATCAACCTTATCTGTATAAATCAGGACGATGTAAATGCTATTGAGTGGATAGACAATAAAAATATGATACAATAAATATAAAAGTTAAAAGGAGTACAAGAAGAGACCAAAAAAGATGGGCTGAAGACCTGACAAAACAAGCAGAAACATCAGCAGAACAGAGCGGGACAAAAACATGCTAGGTAAGCTTAGAGATTAAATTCTTAATGACACGGAGACTGTAGATTTACATATATCTTGCGAAACCTCTTTTAAAATGAAGATAATTACTATCAAATCTTTCCTCTTAATCAAAAGTCCCCAGAACCGAAAATATTACAGCCGAATTTTTAAAAGCTTATCCACATCTAACTGCTGAACTTCTGCTCTGTATACTCAGAGAAGTGTGGGAAACAAATGGCATTCCAGTAGGCTGGAAAAAATTTAACATTATCAAACTACTTAAAATTACAACCTCACACTGTACAGAAACTGGAGGAGAATAACCGTTACAAATAAAATTCTTAAGACCATCAGATTAAACACTAAACAAAGTTGAATTTTAAGCCAATCAAGCAGGCTTTAAACCAGAATCCTTCTGTAGAGACAACATTAATATTATAAGGGTAGTAATAACACAGTTCGCATATTGAAACACACCCTCATATCTTTTGTTAATTTTAAACATGTCTGTGACAGCTTATCACACGCTGCTCTATAGAAAATTCTACAGCTTAAAAACATTCAAAAAAAATAATCTCTATTATTAAGTCACTATATACTGAGGCGAAATTATTGTGTGTCACAGTGTTACACAAAATGAGATCAACAGCGACTGATTTGATATTCGTCCTGGAATACCTTAAAAGTGTAACAACAGAAAGCAGGAAGAACAAGAAAAGCAAGTGTTCATTATGCTCAGTCCCGTTTGGAGGTCTAACCACTTAACCAGTATACCACAAAGACAAAGATCCGAATATTTCAGTCGAAAGTCAAGTCGAACAGACATGAACAGTACTGAAGGTACAGATGTGAAACCTAGAAAGTGACAAAATCCATTAAAGAAAAGCTGACAGGTTTTTGTTAACATATGTCAAATGCCAAATCAAGAATTGTTAACTTTTTTTCGCATAAGTATTCATCAAATGCCTTTAAGGGGATGAGGTAAGATACATGTTGGCCTACGGTCGGTACTTAGAATGAGAAAAGTTGGCGATTTGATGATGTGAATTTGTTTATCAGTCAAGTCAGTCGGTATTTTGGCTTTGGCCCGAATGTAGTTTATTTTGTCACACCCGGAAATATTGCCGATTGATAGATATTTAAAAACGAAAGAGTTAACGACGTTCCGGGGAAGTGTGTTCGATTTTAATTCGTAAATAATTCTCTGTAATTTTATGTATCGATACCAATCTTGTACTTGTAAAAAACATCACTACAGTTTGTTTTTTGTGTAATAAAGACTTCCACCAGTATTTAGAACTTTATTCATAACAAATAACTAACAGTTTTCAGTAATTGCTTTATAAAATGTGCATTACCATATCATACGTATAAAGTTTGATAAATTCTGCAGCAATTTCTGCCAAACAACGATTAGTTTAATTTTAGCAGACAATTAAATTATTTAGAATACAATTAAAAAAAAAACCTTCTGTAATTCTTAAATCATGCCCTGTTATAAGTTTAATGGATGTCTCAAAGACGAAGCACTCTTTAAGTTTACTTTTCCAACTTTCCGCAGCTAAACTTACTTCATCAAATAAGTAAAGCAAAACCTCTTAGGATTATAATTAATACACAAAAAGTCTCACAAACTTACCAGAGTACATTTTACCCTTCTAATCTCGTTTTTGTCTCAAGATTACCATTTCACAGGGAAGTAACCCTGTTATCCTCGTTACAGCATCTATCAAGGATTTAAATTGGTCTCATGTTTCATGCAAAAAGGTAAATTGGGACATTAATGTACCCCACTCATTTGGAAGTTGACAAAAAGGTAAATAAACAGAATTATTCGATATTTAAGCTTTGCGCTGACCTTCCCATCGGTATAAAATTATATTAGTAAAATAATTTAGAAATAAAAAATTAAACTTTTCTCAGATTGTTTCAACCCTAAAAGGTATAAAACAATAAATAAAGACGAAAAAATTCTAATATTGGATAAATAAATTTTTTTCCTTAAAATGTATATTGGTACATAAACTTATTTTATTTAATTTGTTAATATATTGTAATTGATAAAACTGATAGTCATATAAAATTTCTTTTTCTTTTTCATGACTATATAATTAGGCTTTACTTGTTCAAGCAGCGAAAGAAAGTTGAAGAAGATATATGACAGCTTTATTATTCATCTAAAAATGAAGGAAGTGACAATGCAGATACAAAACATTAAATAAATAGATGTTAGGGATATGCAGAAGGATTTTTCAGATATGAGAGGCAACAAATAACACCTAGGCGCAAATATAAGTTCAGATAACTACATAACTGGTGAAAAGATTCAAGAAAGAATATCGACTACCAAAAAGAAAACGGTACGAAAATAACTTGACACACCGAATTCCTAAAATATCTTTGGGTAGTAGAAATATTCAACAAGTAACATGACCAGAAAGATCTTTACGAAATAACTGGGTCTATTTAGAATGTTAGATATATAATAAAAAAAAATTAACCATGTATATATTAAATTATGTAGTAAAGGCCAACGCGGAAAAAAAGCAGTCATATTAAGACCTTAAGAGAGAGGAAAATCATTTTGCACACAAGAAAAAAGCGAAAGTTTGAAAATGGTGTCGTGGAAGAACTTAAGTCGTGAAAAGTTTAAACGAGAATATTTTACAAAAATTTAAATATTATAAAAAATTATTTTAAACGAGGTTTAAAATTTATAAGGACAAGATGCACATAAAGCAAACACAAACAAAGATGTACTGAATGGATGGGTTAAATACTTTAGGGATCCCTCTTTACCGTAGCCAAATGTGAAAATTTATAATCTTAAATACCATCTTAGAGATCAAGAAGCAATACACCGATAAAACCATTTGATACAGCATTTAAAAAATGACAAATTTTCAGAAAGAGTTACAGATCTGATTTATTGTTGATAGAGCAGATGCTTATGCTAATGATACTTCTGAAAGACTAATGAGTTAAATGTCGATACCTCTAATATTTTTATTGATATAAATCAGTTTATTATAGTATAGTAAAAAGTAAACTGTGTGTAAGCTGCCTCTGAAAACTTAATCCTAAACCTACTGATAGAGCTACAATGCATGAAGTTATGCAGGGTAAAAGATTTGAAACAAATATCTGACTATGAAAAAGATATGTGTTGGCCTTTTTAACATAGTTGTAGAGAAAACAGTAAGGGACGCCAAATTTAGATTACAGAAGAATAATTTTTAACAAATCTTTACAAATTATGGCATATGTAGATGATGATACAGTGTTACAAAAGTTCCGTGAAATTAAAGAAAAAGTAGTTCGAGAACATTTAAGATGAAATCGAAAAATCATGAAATGTCTAGAGAAGTGTGAAACGTCAGAAAATATGTATATGACAGATGTATTTGACAGCTTAGAAAGGTAGTATTTTGAGTTTTGAAGTTTATAGTCTGTCCCAAACCCTTCTTTCAGTGCGTCACTAATTTTGACGTCATATAGGATTATAAGAATGTCGAGAATTATTGTGTGGCATTTTAGTTAAATGTGACAGTTGCAGATTCGTAATCGGCTAAATGTGAAAAGGTAATGTGGAATAAAAACTTTAACAATTCAATTTTTTTTTTAAATTTACATATTAGAGGCCTCGTCCTGTATATAAATTTTTATTGCGCATTATATTGGAACGGCAGTTTGTCAAATTATATCCTATTCTATACATTCCAAGGAAAGTGCTTAATTAGCTAAGATTTATTTATGGATTTATTATTATTTAATACAAACACTATGGAATTGGAATGTTTGTTTATATAAAATAACGCTTCCTCCTAGAATCTTTTAAGTGTTGACTGCGAGATAAAAAATTAAAATCAGTTATATTCGGATAAGTAATTTTGCTATAAGTTTCTGTTTTAGTCAACAGTTTAATTTTGTGAAGATTTAGTGGAAATAGTTTAAATAGTTCTAATATACACGAGTTCTATTAACACGTTCATATTTATTGGTTAATGAAGGTCCTAGATTATCACATACTGAAGTACTTATTGCCACAGAATAGCTAGCATATGTTTGAATGCCTTTATTTGCCAATCGTCTTACTGTTGGTAGCGCAACTCTACGCTAAAATGTATAATATTTTTAAAATACTATTAATATTTTTTAGAATAATTTAAAACTTACTTTACGAACGGCAAACACTGGTAATAAAGTTGTCCCAGCCTCTTTTTCTAATTTAAAATAATTTAGTAATATCTCGGTATATCTTTCTTGATGTATCTCGGCATATTTAAAATATTTTTATGACAATAAATACAAAATTAAATTTTTACTGTAAAATGTCTCAAAATACTAACCTTGAATGACAATTATCATTTCATCAGTTGACATTGTGAAAGTAGGCATAGATAAAGAATATTATTACTGAATAGATGGGAAACTGTGTAGGTTATTTCTGGACAATGCGCCCTCTGGCGGCCTTAGGAAAGCAACATCTTTTTAAAAAATCTCGTAATTCTTCAAATATAAAGATTAATATTGAGGGTTTGATTACAAAAATAAAACAAACATTGGTTCTTTTTCTACTTTATTTTTTTTTATAAACATTAATTACATGATGTATTTAAATGTAGTTGGTTAAACAGTGGCTATTCTGTAGTTTCTATAAATTACAACACAGAAACAGAGAAGGAATAGCCTCACATTTCAAGGTGGACTTATATCTCGATCCAACATAGCGGGCTTCTGGTCCAAAATGAATTGTGCAAAAACGCTTTGACACTTTCGAACCCTGTCCATAGGATTCACCTTAAGTCTTCTCTGTCAATTTTATTAATCCAAATATCATAACGCTAAAAAATAAATAGTTTGTTTTTAACATTTTCTGTGAAATAATGTTACATAGTATATTTCTAGAGGTGCCTTACAAAAGGACAAATAAACAAAAGTTTTGTAGAAAAAGTTCTTAAAACATTGAAGAATTGCCACATTTTTAATGGCGATAATTTTACTTCCTAAAAAACTTTTACCTAATTCTATATCGGCAACAATTCTAATACACATCATAACGTGAAAGGAAAGAAATTTGGGACAACATCGGACATTTTAAGGCAATTATTAAAAAATAAATAAAATCTTATATCAGCATTTTCTACTTACCGCCCTATCTTTTGGAAAATATGCATTTGAGCATCCTTATTGTAATTATTACAACCATTAACGCAACAGTTAAAAACCGTAATTATTTAAATATGATGGCAAAAAAGCAAACAATTATTTAATCGCAAATAATACAACTCGAAACACTGTGTCGAAACCACAATAAAAATGGCGTACTTGTTTTGTTGGTTGCGGTATTGCACAGTCACGAAGCTTTGCTATGAATGCTACGCCCTCTGGTGTCCTTAGGAAATACAAATTTCAGAGGACTGTCACTCCCATAAGAGATACCCGGGCATGAAAGTAGGTACTGTCACGATCGAGACCATTTTGTCAAATTATATTTATGCGCATCATTGATTGGATATCTATTGAGCGTATTCTAAACTCCAACCAATTATTATACATCCGTAAGTAGAATTCGCTTTAATATGCAAATACCCGTGAACGATACATAATTTTCTAAGTTCTATGTATAATAATCACAGACTTACGTTTTTTTTTGTCACTTCTAGCTTAATGCGTTAGAGAGAATTCGATCAACTATGACGCACTGAAAGAAGGGTTTGGGACGGACTGTACAGTTGTGAGTCTGTAAAAGTATTGTAAATATAGTTCATCCCAAACCCTTCTTTCAGTGCGTCACAGTTGATCGAATTCTCTCTAACGCATTAAGCTAGAAGTGACAGAAAAAAACGTGAGTCTGTGATTATTATATATAGAACTTAGAAAATTATATATCGTTTACGGGTATTTGCATATTAAAGCGAATTTAACGTACGGATATATAATTGGTTGGAGTTTAGAATACGCTAAATAGATATCCAATCAATAATGCGCATAAATCTAATTTGACGCAGATGGTCTCGATATAGAGTACTTTGACAATGTCAACTGATAAAATGATAATTGTCATTCCAAGTTAGTATTTTCAGACATTTTACAGTGAAAATTCAATTTTGTATTTATTGTCAGAAAAACATTTTAAATATGCCGGTATATACCGAGAATGAACAAAGACTAATATTAAAGTTATTAAGTTATTTTCAATTAGAAAAAGAGGCTGGGACAACTTTATTATCAGTTTCTGCCGTTCGTGAAATAAGTTTTAAATTATTCTAACAAATATTCATATTAGTAGTTTAAATACTATATATTTTAGCCATAGTGTTTGTAATAAATAATAATAAATACATAAATAAATCTTAGCTAATTAAGCACTTTCCTTGGAATGTATAGAACAGGAATTATGACAAACTGCCGTTTCAATATAATGCGCAATAAAATTTTTTATACAGGACGGGACCTCTAATATATAAATTAAAAAAAAATTGAATTCTCAAGTTTTTACTCCACATTTTCAAAAAATAACCTTTTCACATTTAGCCGATTACGATCCTTCAACTGTCAGATTTAACTAAAATGCCACACAATAATTCTCGACATTCTTAAAATCCTATATGACGTCAAAATTAGTGACGCACTGAAAGAAGGGTTTGGGACAGACTGTAGCTTGGTATTTAATAAAGTTATTTTCAAGAAGGGTAACATTGCTAACATCACTGGGATAGAAGACATATGAAAAAAATTTTAATGGTAAATACAAGATATTCTAAATTTATTAAAGAAATGGATACGTCCAGACCACACTTACGGTTTTTTAAAACAAAAGAGGAGGTAGATAGACGCAGGCAAGAAAAGAAAGACGTAGATTAGAAGCATAAGCAAAAAGAGAAAGAAGGAAAAGAATGGCGTAGACAAGAAGAAAAAGAGAAAAATGAGAAATGTAGGGAGGTAAAGAAGAAGCGTACACCAGAAGAGGCAGAGATGAAGGAGAAGCGGATACAAAAGGAGAAAGCGAGGAGTATAAAAGTAGAGGTGAAACTCATGAACGGTTTATCTCAAATTCACGAAAATTCTTAGTTAGAGGTAAGTGAAATAACTAATAAAATAGATAAATAAGAAGAATAACAGGCTAATTTAGAAAATAAAATAGTAGATCAACAAAATAATTTAAAAACCGATTAAGGAAATAAACTAACACAAACACAAAACGATTTAGAAAATAAAATAACACAACAAAACAAAAAAAAGGTAGAAAATAAAATAGTACATCAAAATGATTTTAAATTTAATTTTAAAAGACAAACCTTTGAATTATAAAAATTAATACCCGAGATTCAGTATTTCATACTGATTCAGTAACTAATTTCGAATTTGAACAAACAGCTCCATCATCTTTCATAGGTGAACCAGCAACAATTTAAAACCATCCACATTCGATAATTAAACATCATGGAAACTTATCGTTTTCAATTCGAAGCTGCAGCTAGAAAAAATGGCTGGATTGAGAAAGAAATGTCAGCTTCCTTGGAAGTGTCAGTTCAAGGACAGAGAACAACCGTCTTGCAATTTCTTCCCTAGGAAGCACCCAGTTATACTTCCCTCGTTCAAGCTTTGGAGACTTAATATGGCCAGCAGTAAGTAGGATAGATACCTTCAGTAGGAGTCAAAGTGAGCGAGGATACAGAAATTCCTTAAAATTCTGGGAGTGTCGTCCTGGTGAGACAAGTCAACAACCTGAAAGTCTTGTGGCGTTGTGGAAATTAAGGAATTCGTTAGTGACGAAGTTTTGATAGCCTGATGCCTCGTTATTGTAAATAAGATGATTCCAGTAAGGTTTGCTTATTTGTCTAAACAGCATTTTAAATTGAATAAAGAACAACAAATAGTATTTTTTACGCCAATGGAAAAAATAATTAAATAAAAGCGAGAAATATTCAAGTTATCTACTACTAACTAACCAAAAATATTGATCACTTAACGACTGAAGAATTAGACAAAATTAATGAATTTATTAATGAAAACTAACGACATTTTTGAATCTGAGAAATTTGAAGGGCGTACTAGTTTAGTTCAACGTAGAATTTATATTGGAGAAGCAAGACCAATTTATTAAGCTCCAAGAAGATTACCATTTTCTAGACAAAAAGAAGTTGAAAACAAAATACAAGATACAAGACATAATAAACAACGATATTATCGAAGAAGCTTCGGGCCAATGGTGTTCACTAGTAGTCTTAGTAACTAAGAAATACGAGTCTACTCGTTTTTGTGTAGACTACAGAAGATTAAATCAGGTTACACAACAAGACAGTTATCCATTGCCACGAATACATGATACACCATACACTTTATTAGGTGCTAAATGGCTTTTGATCCTAGATTTAAAAAGCCGCTACTGGCAAGTAAAAGTACATGATGATCGAGACAAAACAACCTTTTCAACTGGCAATGGTCTCTACAGGATACAGGTCCTACCATTTGGTCTTTGTAACATTCCAGCTACGTTTGACCGTGAAATGGATAGGGTTTTAAGAGAACTTACCTAATAAACTTGTCTAGTATATCTTGATGATATAATGATTATATCCAAAATCGAGGATGAGCATCTGAAAAACTTAGGTTAGGTATTTAACAGATTAAAAAATGCCAATTTAAAACCAATTGTCAAAATGCCTGCCAAAAAACCAATTACAACAGCACCTATCAACAAAAAAAAAAAATGGCAAATTTCTGTTGGATTCTGATGCATCTCAGCATAATATTGGCGCCCTATCAACACAAAAACAGACAGGCGAAGAAAAAGTTATTACATAGTTTATTAAAACAATAGGAAAGGCTGAAAAGAATTAATGCGTTACCAGAAAAAAGCTATTATAAAAGCTCAAGAACATTTTCAAACTTTCCTCTATAACAGAAATTTTATAATTAGAACTGACCATATCTCTTTGCAGTGGCCAATGAATTTTAAAAAGCTAGAAGGACAAGTTTCTGGGTGGATAGAGAGACTTAAACAGTATAACTTGGACGTAGTACATTGAAAAGGGTGTCTCCATAACACTGCCGATATTTTTTCTAGGCGACCCTGTTTAGAATGACCTTGCCAGTAATGTAAAAGATTTAAAGATAAAGAGAACATAACCAAAGAAGTAAGTCTCTAGGAAACCACAGTTATAGGTAATCACAGGTAGAAGATAATGATCAGATTTCCTTGGAAAACCTTAAAAAGAGTTCAAAGAAAGATAATGATATAAGAGCCACACGATAATGGCTCAAAAATGGAGTAACATCTACTTGGCAGGAAATAACTGAATACAATGAAACTATAAAGGCATACTGGGATCAATGATAATCTCTATATTATTCTATTGATCTATGAAATCGGAAGTGAGGAAATCGAGATGGAGTATGTTTAGTTGAACAAGTGGTACTGCCAAAATCACTCATTAAAAGTGTGTTATTTTTGCACAAGAATGATACGGAATATATGATTAGGAAATTAAAGGAAGAACATGAGCTATGGGGAGGGGACTTAAGATAAATATTTCTAAGACTAAATACTTATGTATTGAATCCGAGGTTGCAGATTTGCACTTAAGTTTAAAAGAACAGATTAATAAGAGTTGTAAGATTTTTGTGTATTTGGAAATAAAAATAGTACGGGGAAAACAAGCCACGAAAGCACTCCATGGAGTGATATGAAACAATACTCTAACCAAAGAGAACAAAAAAGATCTTTCAGAGCATAGTGATGAATATTACCCTATATGGAGGGAAGTATGGTCAAGGGAAGATGTCTACAAATCATCAGAGCGTATAAAATAAGAACAGAGAAAATATGAAACAGAATTGACGTAGAATGCTTAATTACAAAAAAATTTAAAAACGTAACTCTGCAGTGGTACGGGCATGTACAAAGAACGCCTGAGCACACGTGGCCGAAAAGAATATTGAACTGGGACCCGACGGGAAGAAGACGGAGAGAAAGATCTGCCACAAGATGGAAAACATACAAAGTCAATGCTATGAAAGATAGAGACCTCAGAGAAGGTGATTGAAAAAATAAAATGCTGTAGAGGACAAAAACGGCGATCTCATAATGGGAAAAAGCCGAAAAAGTAGAAAAAGAAATAAAGAAAATAAAATGGATAGAAAAAAATGGAATGTGCAAAAACTGACAGATGCGACAATTGCCGAATGGTACTCGGAAAAAAATACCAACAGGCTAAGGAATCAAAATGTAAATAAAAAAGGCCAGACAGTTATAGACTCCTTCTTAATCATAATAAAGAAAGATATTGAAGCAACAGCAAAAGATGAAATAGAAACAGAAAACTGTGCCACTAAAAATCATTAATTTGACGATAAATGCAAGAATGCAACAAAAGCAAAAAATAAGCCCACAGAAAGATGCTTACCCGACGAACTAGAACAACTGTAGATAATTACCAGACAAAGAAAAGAAAAGAAAAGAGGATACACAAAAAATTAGTTAAATAAGGAACTTAAATATGTAGAAAACCTCAACACAGAGAAATAATTCAAAGCATTCTATGAGAAAGTTAATGTCATCAGAAAAAAATTCAAGGCAACCACAGGTCAATGCAGAAGTCAGAATGGTGACCTATTAACAACAAGGAAAAGTCTGTTAAATAGATGAGTAGAATACTTATACCAGGCACTTAATATAGAGGAATGAGTAGAATACTTATACCACCAAACATTCTTGAAGTTAAAGATGAAGTTAAAAAACTAACTGGAAACAAATCACCCGGAATAGACAATCTCCCAGCTTAACTATATAAAGAAGGCGGCCACAAGACCATAATGGCACTACAGTAGCTAATAAAAGAAATATGGACACAGAAATTCCTCCCCAGTGATTGAAATAGTGAAATATTTTGCACCATATACAAAAAAGAAGATATCTTTAAATGCTCTATCCACAGAGGAATTATGTTTCTAAATACAGCGCATAAAATATTTTTCACAGTCTTTTCTTCTTATGGCACCATATGCAGAACAAATAGTAGGAAAATACCGGGCTGGTTTCAGAGGAGGTAAATCGGCAATTCGTCAGATTGCAACCCTGAGACAAATTTTAGAAAAGACACTGGAATATGGCAAAGTACTTATCACATATTTTAATACTATAAAGCAGCATACGACTCTATAAATAGAAGAGAACTGTTCAAATCAATGAAAGAGCTAGAAATAGAATAACTGGCTGGTAAATTGCACAAAACTAATTCTTGAAAAAGTGGAACAGTATACAGAAGACTCTTTCTCTCCTATATACTGTTCAATGTGACTCTGAAAAAAGTAATACGCATGTCACAAATCACAACCATTGGTTCAATATATAATAAATCAGTGCAAATCTTTGTCTATGCTGACGATATTGATATTGTTAGGAGAACGGAAAACACTGTACGAGAGGCGTATGTAGCATTAAATGAATCAGCTGTAAAAATAGTTTTAATAATAAACACCAACAAATCAAAGTATATGAAAATAAGCACACAACCATAGATCCTAGAATCACTTGTTATATAAAATGACGTTATCGAAGCCGTGAATGAATTTGTATATCTGGGAGTGCTCTTTGGCACTAAAAATGATACCACCCTAGAGATAAACCGCAGAATTTGCACGGCCAACAAATGCTATTTTGGGCTCAATATATTACTTAAAACCCCAATTATATTGGCGAATTATCTTAATGCCGGACGTCTGTCTTTTGCGGCATGCAAAAAATCGTCAGTGTTATTTATGCCTGTCCAGTTCTTTATATTCCGTAGCCACGACATTTTTTGTTTGCGACCTACTCCTCTCTTGCCTTCAATCTTTCCCTGGATGATTAGTTGAGGGATTATTTTTTTTCTCTCAGAATATGGCCGAGGTATCCAATTTTTCGTACCTTGATCAAATTGAGTAGTTCTCTCTCATTTTTTGCCTTTATTAACTTATTAATGGAAGGTACTCTTAACGTCCATGTTTCTATGCTGTATAACAATATGGACCATACATAGCATATAACCATCCTGTAGCGGAGATTGAAGGAAATATTGCGGTTACATAGTAGCGGTTTAAATTTGATAAAAGCTTGTCTTGCTTGTTCGGTACGGCATTTTATTTCTTGTTGAGGATCCCATTGGTCATTCATCATCATTCCCAAGTATTTAAATGTTTTTACTTAATCGAATGGAGCATTATCTACTTGCAGTTGTATTCTTAAAAGTGCGTTTTATCTTATTGCCATGCATTTAGTTTTTCCAGCATTTATCTTCAGGCAATATATTTTTCCTACGGTGTTTAACATTAACTGCATATCATGTTCATTGTCTGTTATTATCGCGGTGTCGTCGGCGTAACGAATGTTATTTATCGGGAACCAGTTTACCTTTATTCCACACTCAGAACCTGCCAGTGCCTCTGCAAAAATGTTCTCCACATAAAGATTGGAGAGTTGATTCAAGTTGAAGATTGCTAGTTGATTTGTTGTCTCACTCGTGCCTTTTGATTCCAATAGAGATTCTGGATAACTCTTTTATCTTTCTCGTCAATGTAAGCGTTACGTAGCGTTTTTTACGGTGTTAAACGCTTTTTCATATTCGAGGAATGTTATGACTATACCTTTTCGTTGATCCATGCAGTTTTGTACAAGCGTATTCAAGCAGAAAGCTGGTTCACGTACCCAATTTGCTCTTGAAACTAAATTGTGTCTCACCGCTTAGATCTTCCAGCTTTCTGAATGCTTAGAATTACCAGGAACTAGATATCGTAAAACATATTAAGATAGGACGTCTGAGGTGAATAGGTCATGATATGTCATTGATCAGAGAAGAAGAAGAAGACCCAGAACAAGGTTCCTTGATAACATCGATGAAGACATGAAAAAATATGGGAAACGTGCTTGGCGGGGGAAGGCGATTGATAGAGACGACTGGAGAGAAATTCTTGAGGAGACTAGCACCCACTCAGGGTTGTAAAGAAAGAATGATGATGATACTTCTTTTTCTATTGATTGCCTCTTCTAATATGGGTAACTAGATTCTACTGCATTCTGTCAAGTAATTTGCGGCGCAATTAAATTAATTTAACATAATTAGAGCTGTTTTTTGAATTTTCTTTTTTACCATCTATTTCTTTTAGTACTATATTCGAAACTTTCCACTGGACTCTTTGTTTATTTTCCATGCCTTTTACATATTTGAGATCTATCAAATTCTTTATTTCTAATTTAAGATTGATGTTCATTTATTTTAACGTTTAATGGTTTAATCATTCACCTAAATAAACTTATTTTATAAATACAATTTTAAAATTTTCGTTAGGACAAGTAATTTTGGCACTATCGTATAACGATTTAATGAACATTTTTATTGATTTTGATTTGTAATTTAGATATTTGTTAGTATGTTGGTTTTCCATACACCTGAGTCTCATATCCAGTATTCTTGTTTAAGATTAAAACATCGAGGAAAGGAAGTGTGTTATTATCTCTTCTTTATCGATGATATTATTTAGGAATATGTCCAACAACTCTGATTTATGACACCATATTAAGAACATATCATCTCAATATCTTCACTATAGTGTATTTTAAATTTTATTTAGAAATAATATTTGTGTATTTGTTTTGAAGTCTTCCATAATAATATATTCGCTAATAATGAAGATCAAGTAGAGCTCACTGCTAGACCAAAATTTTGATTATGTAATTTATAATTTAGTTGAAAAATATAGCTTATTAATACATAATGTCAAGAATTCCATTATAGATGATACATTGTGTTGTTTTAGTTTTTGCTTTAATACTTTTTTTGTACAATAACCCAAATATTGACAAACAAAAAAAAAACAATGTAAAAAAGGGAATATATGCTTTTTAAAAAACCTAATACCAACTACTATTCGTTAACAAAAATAAAGAAAAATGCCAACATGTTTAAACTTTTATCACGAAATTGCCAGTCTAGAATAGGAACTCATTGTATTTCCTATCATATCTTTATATTTATCAGTAAGAATATTCTACTTTCAAATCCAAATCACCTTAAAATAATCGAATGATAGATTTTTGTAATAAATAATAATTAATATATCGTTACTCTAATTTAAAGAATGGATGAGTGGATAAAACTACAGTTTTTACGAAATTAATATTTTAAGTTTACTGTAATTACTTAACATTTTGCCTTGTATTCGCAATTAAATTAACATCGATAAGTTAATTAAAATACCTGCTTTGTACACAGCTGGTATAAGCAGCGAAACGATTTTTTGTCTGCTATAAAAGTGCCTCAATAATAGTTACTTATGTTTTGAATTAGAGTGACGACATAAAAGTTATAGTAAATAGCACAAGTATATTATTACTGGTACTATGCTGTAAAAAAACACAAGTTATAGCACAAGTAAATGACGAAGGACAAAACGTGCTTTAATTATAATATTAATACGCTAGATGGTATTTTAAAAATGTAGAAACAACTACCACTTTTGGGATATGACAATATTTTATTTTTAATAAAATACCATGAGATGATATAGATAAATAATAAACAAGATCTACTGAAACCGAGAGAAATTTTAATGAAGATTGGTTTATTTGAGACTTATTTTAACGATGATCACGAAACTTGTGATAGTCATTTAAAGATCAGATATAATAAAAATATTGTTTAAACATAATAACTTTTATTACAATTATTGATTTATTACATAAAAAAATTGAACCGAATTGCTTACCACGGACAAATCTCTTGTACCGGTGAAGTAACCTTATCGAGGACTTTGATAAGTAGAAAAAACATTATAATATTGCTCGAAATGAACCATTTAAGTTACAATTAAAATAATTGTGACTAAATGTATGGGTTTCATTCTATTAACCGATTTTTAAAATTTTTGGTTCAATCTCTTCAAAAAGAGTATATAATAAATATTACAAAGATTGTCTCCATTTTTTATCTTTATTAATCGTTTTGTTTCCAGTAAATAGTTATATCATATATTATCCTTTTTAAATCTCTTGTAAATACCAACAATTAGCCCGAAATAACAACATGGCACAAATCCAACGCGATTACAGGAAATTCTAAAAATCCTCGAAGGTTCACGTAATTAAAACGCAAAAATTAAAATCATTATCTGCTAGTCTTCCGAGTTTATATTAACTGTATTAAGATAAATATCTTAAAATAAATTTTCAGTAGTGGAATCGCTACAGTCCAATTAATTTAATTACTTTCAAAGTCAATAAAAATATAACAAGTGTGTAGGTATAAAATAACAGTTGACAAACTGTTACTATTCTTATATGTCATAAATCAACATAACAAAATAATGTACGAGATTATATTTAAATTAATACAATTTTTTAACTACTTCATGCTTTTTATAACGTGCAAAACATGCAAACATGCTAAATTTATTTATCTTTAAATATTGTTTCCATATTTTACAGTTTTTTTTTTATTCTTATCAGTTTAAATTTTTAAATGTATTTTATGTCATACTAATTGAATATTTTGTTTATTTGATTACTTACTAATTACTTAATAGTGTACTTTATATCAGGGTATAATATTGGGTACCAATATTATATTCAATGGGTAATTCAATTAAAAAAAGTGCCCTATTTCATCGCTGTTTCTTGCATACATGCTCAAAATAAGAATATAAAGTATTATGAGTCACACCATATTATTTAGCAATTTATGAAAACAATACATTGAAATTTAGAAAATTGTGAAAGGTCCTTTATATTAGATAAATATTAATAACCTTTTTTTTTAATTTTTGGCTTTTTTCCAGGACACGTAATTCTTGCATGTAAATTAAAATTTCAGAGAAAATATTTAAAAAAACATAGAGTTTTAGTAATTTATTTTGTATTTTGTATATAATTTTGTATTATTTTGTAGGTATCATTTTTAAACTAATAAACTACAATTGTAAAAATTGCACGACAATGGTTTTTTCAATTAGTCAAGGCATCTAATTATTAATTGCTGAAAATTAAATTATTAAATACGCTATTTGATGAAAATTTTTTTGATAAATCCAAATTTATATTTAAAATGGCATTTGGGTTGAGAAAATAATAATAAATTGCAGAAAACTATTAAAATGACGTAAAATTTAAAAAAAAATTGGAAATTTTGCCATTTAATTGAATGTAATACCATTTTATCCTCTGATATAAGAGCTGTGCTTTTAACTTAGTATATATATATTTGAACAACTTCTCCTAAATTTTAAAAGAAATGGTTAAAAATTGGTAAATCATCATATTCGATTGTATAAAATGCGCCTGTAACATTTAGGCCAAATGTTAGGGGTCGCCTAACCAACTATATTATAGTTGGTCGTCTCAACAGGAGTCGTCATTTATTCTCTTATTTCTTGGGTAGCAAGTTTGTTGTTACATTTTTCATCTTTTTGGAATTTCGTAAAAATTTTTAAATTTATTTTCCATTTTGACTCTAACAGAGATAATGTGTAGTATAACAAAATATTAATAACAAATTAAATTTTTAATGTTTTGGAAAAGAATTCAATAATGAACTAATATGGAATCAAAGTTTATTTGCATCGAGAATATAAATATGTATTGGGACATGCCTTTGTAGGAATCCTCGCGTTTGTACAATTGTTGTATTTGCAGCACAAACATATACTAAACACATTTGAGATATAAACATATAATATACTATTATAGCTGCCAACAAATTATTTCAGAAAACCGTATTTTAAGCTTATTACAAAGTCATTTGTATTTAAGCGATGTCGTTAAGTTTCGAGAGGTATCTACCATAACATAACATAACATCAACATAACATAACATCAACAAATAAACCACAAAAAAAGGACTATAGATTTATAGGTATATCTGCTACATGGTTTTGTTAGTAATACCATCAAGTAGAAACGACTTTATAATGACATCCAGATAATAAATTCTACAATAACAATATATTGGTGGCGACTGTACATGTTTCAGTTTTCTAGCATAATACGCCATTTAATAAAAATCAATAAATAAATCGCCGACTCCCGAGATTCTATCTCTCATCGTAGTATTTATCCATCGCATTGGCCGACTATTATAGATTCACTCTGTGAATTTCAACTAAAACTAGCTGATCCCATATGAATTTTTTACTACCACAAATTATTTTCGGCCAGTGTTGCTCGATCCTACTAAACTCGGTTCGCTATCTCCAGTCCGAACTGTCTAGTGAATTTAGTAATTATTTTTTTGCGAAGTTAGTTACTTTTGACAGACTCAAAGTGGCTGGAAATTACTATACAACCAAACACACTTACTTATAGCCAATATTAATAGTAAACAAACTAAATAGTATATAAAATAGAACTTTACAAATTACCGACAAGCAATATTTATTTATTTGCACCATTTATAATAAATAGTTATGTTAAATTATAATTAAACTAAATTAAATTAAATTAAACTAAAATATATCTTTTAAATATATACTACCAAAATGTTATGGGTTTAGTATACACTTCTACTATTTAGAATAATTCTTCTTTTTTCAAAGAAAGAAGTCTGCAATAGTAGTATACTTGCGAATACTGAGAAGTAGGAATTCTTGTGTTGTAGGTTTCCGACAATGAATCTGTCAAAATATGCCCGAGCTAAGCGAATGGAGTATAACTGCTATACCACTCACAATGAAGTGATTGTCATCAGGTCGCTACGCTATCGAGCTTAGTATAGTATAGTTTAGTATATTTTAGTATATTTTTGTTTTAAAGAATTGTTTTTGTAAAATGTATTAACTATATTTATTATGTTTAAAAACAGAAAAACTAAATTTAATCAGATTTGTACGACGTTATTAACTGAAATCATATTACGTCAACATTCTACTTGATTTGTTCAATCGGAAATTATGGAACTGTATGCTGGAAACCGGAAAACAAATTTTATGAATTTTGTAGAAACGTTTGGTAGTTCTGGAGAAAACTAGGTTAATCGAAAAATAGATATGTATGTTTTCTCTTACATTCTCGATAGCATTATGAAATGTTTTAAAATTTAGTGAATTTATTCAAATGCATGCCCTTCATATTATACAGGTTTTTTATATTTTCTAATAAATATACAATAAATTTGGAAAACTTTTCAACCTGTTTTGAACCTGAACCTGTTTTCTTGTGACATTTGTTAGATATACATTATGTTTAATATATGGAATAAAACCACAAATGATTGTAATAAAAATTACGGGGCTTATTCTTATCTCGCTTATTAGCAGATATTTTCATGAAGGATTTCCAACAAAACATTGTGCATAAACAAGGCCAATAACCACCCACATTATGGTAGATATACAGTGTGTCAATTTAAAAAGGTACCACTCTCTATAATTTAGTTCCTATAGAAAATCTAAAAATATGAAAAAACACGTTAAACTTATTTGTGAGCGGGACATTTTGTAGATCAGTTTTTAACTAATTTACGTCAACCCTCTAGCAGGGGGCGGACACAAACCCTTAAATATTTAACAGGAAGAGGGTTAAGTGATACCTCATTTTAAAGGTCGGTTAACTACCTTTGCAAAAATACCACATACATTATTTGTTTACAATACTTTTCAAAAAATCAAGTAAAACTATAAAGATATTTAAGTATACAAGGTTTGCCAATAAAATTCAATGAAAAGTAACTTCCTAAAGTAAAAGTAGATGTAAGCTTTCTAAAGTATATGTTCGAAATGCTGTCCATTATTTTGTAAACAGGGATAAAGGCTGCTCCCAAACTCTTCTATAACATTTCGAAAAACTTTGGGTTGAAGTTCCCAACACGCAGCTGTTGTTATTTTCTGTAAATCCTCCGAATCTCGAGACTATGTTTTATAGACAATTGGCTTTAGATATACCTATAGAAAGAAAACTATAGGTGCCGTCATTTTTTCGCAAAATTCAATCCTTCTGTCGAAATCATCCTCAAAAAGCTGTTGAAGAATTTGTATTTTCTACGGGTATAATTTATGTAACTTTAGTACTTTTCTTACAGTTTCGTGAGATATTGCTACTTGGCGTCTTACATTCTGAAGTGATGTAGAGGGTTATGCAGTAAAGATACCTAAAACTTCTATTTGTGCTGCTTTATGCAAAACACAACAATTCTTTTTTTTTTGATAGCAATCCCAGGTCACGGGTTTTGAACTCAATACTCAATATCGTTACGATTTTAGTTGATTTTTTCAAAAGTACTAAAAATAAATATAATGGGTCTGGTATTTTTGATTAAGTAGTTAAACGACCTTTAAAACTAGGTATTAGTCAACCCATTTCTATTAAAGATTGTGGGTATTGTGTTCGCCCCCGCTACAGAGTTGATCTAGTGTAGTTGAAAACTGGTCTATCAAATGCTCCATTACAAATAAATTTGACGTGTTTCTGCATATTTTCAGATTTTCTATAAAGACC
The DNA here is from genome assembly GCF_040954645.1 of Diabrotica undecimpunctata. Classification (NCBI taxonomy): domain Eukaryota; kingdom Metazoa; phylum Arthropoda; class Insecta; order Coleoptera; family Chrysomelidae; genus Diabrotica; species Diabrotica undecimpunctata. The sequence continues at coordinate 66,963,784 of NC_092810.1, read as the reverse complement.
AAATTATAGGGGGTAATACCTTTTCAAATTGACACACTGTATGTAGATAATGTGTTTTTTATTTGGCCTAACGAACAATACAACATTAAAAAATTTCTAATGAACCTTAACAGCAAATTCACCATGAAAAAATAAAACAAAAACTGACTTCTTTTTTGGATGTGTTAATAACAAAAGAGGATACAGAATATGCAACCAAAGTCTACAGAAAAGCAATCCACACCAAACGATATTTAAATTACCCCTTAAACCAAAACATACATCTTAAAGACAATTATCAATAAAGCCCAAAACATCTGCTCTGATGAAAATGCATTTCAGGAAGAAATATTCTGCTAACAAAGGTTTTATATATATATATATATATATATATATATATATATATATATATATATATATATATATATATATATAGGGCTTATCAGAGAAATTAAAAAGAATAAAAAATAATTAAAACATGACAACATTCAAAACAACCAATAGACTAAGATCCATTCCGTCCAAAACCAAAAATAACAGCACACAAAATAGATCAAAGAACTGCTTCTATAAAATACCTTATGAATGTAACAATTTTTATGTGGGAGAAACCACAAGAATATTAGGTGTCAGGATAAACAAGCATAAAACATACATACGATAAAAACAGAGACTTTGACCAATCACAGATATGCATACATGCCTGGGACAATGAGCACAGATTAAAATGTAACGCGTCTGACAAGAAATTTAGATATCTTCAATGATTGGCTTAATCGAAATGACAGTGACAAACATAATGATCAAAGATGAAATTACCGTCGACAGATCAGTTAAAAAATATGGGTTATATTTTTAAATAAAAAGAAATAATAGAGATTCTACAATATATGAAGAATAACATGCGGAGTCCAGAAACTGTTAGAATAAGTACAGAGATCCCAAAGGCGGATAGTGAACAAATATGCAAACAACTTACTAAAATAATTAAGTTATCTATTTAACAGAATGGACAAAATAGAAAAGTCTATGTTCACTTAATTTTTAGAAAATGATATAAAATTTATTAAAAGTAAAATAAAAAAACACCGATCCAATATCGTTTTAAAATCAAATGTATCTGTTGAAAATGATACACAATAATTATATGCACAACAATTAAATTTGACTTGACTTGACTAAATTTACTCCGTGCAACTTAATTATTCAACCATAAAAAGATATATTTATCAATAAGAAAACTTGAAATATAGGGAAACACATATATTAGATAATATCGATAATAATATAAAGAGGAAAGAAAACGATGTGATGTATTGCCCACAATATTATGTGGTGTTTAAGCATGAAAATTGAAAAATCATATATACATCAATTGTAGGTTTTCGAAATGTAGTGTAGTATGTTATGTATTGTATGTATGACCGTATTACAAGTGAGAAATTATTGTGACAAATGAATAAAGGGCAAAAAGTAATGCAGATAGTGAACAGGATAAAACTGGGGTAGGTACTTTTAACATATAGTTTTATCATATCAAATGAATTATAAAATACCAACACTAATAATCAAAGGATAAATAGAAATGTAGGGTTAAAAAAAATTCTTGTCTTGGAAATTTAAGACAGTGATGTACTAGTCAACTATTTAGGCATCAATAAAACCAAAATTGGCGTTTTTAACCAGCCATCTGATTTTCTAATTTAGGTTAGGGGAATTTACAAAGAATTTGCTGCCAATTGTATTTTTTACTTCCTTATTAGAGGTAATATTGAGAAAAAGTCAAATACAAAAGCAAATAATCATTTATGACAAAATAAGACATATTCTTGTATTTATTATCAAATGAGAGTATATATGAGTATATTTAAATAAGTCAAGTAGAAGATAAAGAAATGTGGCTTGGGTTACCGATATGTTAGACATAGCAGTAGTGCAAGTATCAAACAATGATATTAAACGATGTTAAACGTATCAAACAGGATATGCAATAAAAATTGTTATAATAAGTAAGAATAGGGTATTATCCTTACTTATTATACCTGTGTGGGGTATAGTCCGCCATCGGGCGCATCCCCGGGTGGCGGATAGGAATGGGAATGCCTCCCAGATATGGGTGGTACCTGGGAAATGAAATACCCGGTATGGACCAAAAACTAGGAAAACAGTAGCGTCTGATCCAGAGTGGACGGCTACGAACAGCGTCTGACCCAGAGTGGGCGGCTGATACAGAACTCACCAACCCGTCTGGCAAGCGAGGTATTTTAATGCCAAAAAACCCTCTTCAGGAAACATGTCGAATTATGAAACAAACAGACTAGGACCCCAGGTAGGTAGAGTTACTAACTCAGAATCCCCCACTGGGAAACCGGTCCGCCTTAAGGATTCTGGGAGAGGCAAATATTCGACAAAAATAAATGTAGGAACATATAACATCAGATCCATGAACGAAGACACTAAAATCCACGAACTAGGGGAAGAACTGACTAAAATACAGTGGGATATTATCGGCATATCCGAAGTAAGAAGAAAAGGGGAACAAAAAATACAACTAAAATCAGGGAAATTTGTTATACTATAAGGGTAATGAAGAAAACACCAACAATGGAGTAGGATTTATAATAAATAAAAAAGTAGTTAAACACATACAATCTACCAAGGGCATATCGATAGAGTAGCATACACGACGCTTAAATTAAAAGGAACGTCCTTAAAAATCATACAGGTGTACGCTCCAACAAGTACCTACAGCAATGAAGATATTGAACATTTCTACGAACACATAACAACAGATATGGAAGAAAAGTAATCAAAATTAACGCTAATAATCGGGGACTTCAATGCCAAAATAGGAGAACAACTATATAAAGAAGAAGACAAAGTAGGACACCATGAATACGGCAAAAGAAACGATAGAGGACACATTTTGATGAATTACTTGGAGGAGAAGCAACTATATGCAATGAATACATTCTTTAAGTAAATGGACATGAATTAGTCCCAGTGGTTAAACTAAAAACGAAATTGATTATATTGTTTTAACGCAAAAATCCATGGTTAAAGACGTAACAGCCCTAAATCGCTTCTCAACTGGTAGCGACCATAGACTAGTCCGAGCCAAGCTGATCATTGATAGTAGATTTGAAACAAGTAAGAAAATGGAAAATAATCAGAAATTAGACATGGAAAAACTAAAACACGAAAAACAGACGTACGAAGAGAGAATAAAGGAAATATTACCGACCAAGGAAGATATAGAACACAAACATATCGATGAAATAAACATGATATTTACTGAAACTCTAATGAAAGTGGGTAAAGAAATACCACAGACAACAAGAAAAAAAGAAAGTTTCATATCCCAGGAAACAGAGATTCTTATGAACACAAGAACACATTACTAGAACAAGAGGACAGAAATAAAATGCAATACAAAGAAATAAACAAAACTATTAGAAAAAATATCATAGAGTGTAAACGGAGAGTACAGGAACAAAAGATAGGGAAAACAATTGAAAAAAATAGAAACATGAAGTGCTTTAAGCAGAACTTAAGAAACATACAAATTAATAGCATAAAGAAAAAAAAAGGAGTGGAGACCAACAATATAAAAGAAATTTTATAGATAACGCACGAATATTATACAAATCTCTATAAAACAGAACAAAAACCAACCCAAGAAATCCGTAATCAGTTACAACTGAAAATAAAGAACGTTAACACTGACCTACAACCAGATATCAGTAAAAATGAAATAAAAAAGGCACTCAAAGAAATGAAGAATAACAAATCTCCTGGGAAAGATGGAATAACTGTGGAAATGCTAAAAAATGGGGAAAAACTACAGTGGAAGTCTTTTATGTACTAATGAATAAAATATTGAACACAAAACAAATACCCACCACATGGAATGAGGCAATAACAGTGTTACTGTTTAAAAAAGGCGATAGCAAATATCTGAAAAACTATAGGCCCATAACGCTACTGAATGTAATGTACAAACTGTTAACTAAACTACTAACAAACAGATTAACAACTAATTTAGATAATTACCAGTCAACAGAGCAAGCCGGTTTTAGAAAAGGATTCAGTACCAGCGACCATCTGCTTACGATAAAAATATTATTTGAAAAGGTCAACGAATATCACATCCCAATGTATATGGCATTTGTAGACTTTGAAAAAACATTCGATAAGGTGAACATTGGGCAGTAAAGAAGTCTTTACAAAATGGGAGAATAAACTATAGATATACGAACTTTCCAATATATACGAGCTTGTTCATATATAATTTCCAATATATATGATCAAGCAATAACATCCATCAAAATAGTTAAACAAACAGAGCCCATTAAGATACGGCGAGGAGTCAGACAGGGTGACACTATATTACCCAAACTATTCAATCAAGCTTTGGAAGACGTTATGAGGAAATTATAATGGCAAAAACGGGGTATTAACATAAATGGCCAATACTTGAATCACTTAAGATATGCAGACGACATTGTATTAATAACAGATAAAATGGAAGAGTTGCAAAATATGATGGATGAATTAAATAGCGAATAAATAAAAATAGGTCTACAAATGAATTATAATAAAACGAAAATTATGACCAACCAACCAGAAGAATTAATAATTACAATTGCACAAACAACTATAGAACAAGTAAAAGAATATGTATATTTGGGACAACTAATTAAATTAAATAACGAAAATTAGACCGAAGAAATAAAGAGAAGGATACGGTTGGCTTGGGTATCCTTCGGAAAACTTTCCTATATACTAAAAAATAGAAAGTACCTCCAATATTTAAAACCAAAATTTTTTAACCAATTTATAATTCCTGTTCTCACCAACTGTTCTCAAACTTGGACGCTTACAAAGGAAAACATGGAAAAAATAGCAAAGACTCAAAGAGCCATGGAAAGGAAAATGCTGAACATCAGGCTATCAGACAAGAAAAGAAATACTTGGATCCGCAACAAAACAAAAGTGACCGATGTATTAACGCAGATAGCAAAACTTAAGTGGAAGTTCGCTGGACATACCCTAAGACAGAAAGACGACACATGGAATAAGATGATTATACACTGGAGACCATATAGTTACAAACGAAAAAGAGGAAGGCCACAAATGCGATGGTCAGATGACTTGAAGAAACACGCAGGCCGAAGTGAATACAAACTGCCTACAATAGAGAGACGTGGAAGAAGGAAGAGGAGGCCTATATCCAAAATTGGACAGCAAGGGCTGTATAGATAGATAGATAGATAGGTTATTATCTCCAAAAAATTTCAAGAGTTAAGGTAACTAGGTTAGGGTAAGACAAGGGTGCATTCTGTCCACGGTGTCATTTAACATGTACTCTGAAAATATCTTTGAGCAAGTACTGGGAGAAATACAGAAAGGCCAGGAAGTCGTATATTGCAACGGAATGCATCTAAATAACATTAGATACACCGACGACGCAGTAGTTTTTGAAGATAGCTTAAATGGTTTGCAAAGAAAAATTTTGCAAATATCAGATGTAATAGACAACATAAACTTGATGTTGAAGAAGAGGGCCAGGTCGAAGAAGAACGTCATGGCTTAGAAACCTGAGAGATTGGTTTAACATATCCTCTGCATCTCTTTTCCGAGCTGCCGTCGACAAAATTACTATAACCAATTTGATAGCCAACGCTCTATAATCAAGCTTGGCACATAAAGAAAAAGAAGAAGAACTTGATGTCAATATAAAAAAAACAAAGTAGATCAAAAGCGAGATCAGCGTTCCAAAAGATGAAGTCTTTTTCCAGAAGTCACGATTTACGACTTGCTAACAAAATCTTTATCATCAGATGCTATGTATTTTTTGTGCTATTGTATGGAGTAGAGGCCTGGACTCTTTCTGAAAGTTCGAGGCATTTGAGATGAGGTTTTATAAACGCATCTTAATTTTATGAGTAGATCGTGTGACTAATGTTGAGGTCCTACGTAGAATGGATAAGGAATGCGAGATTACTAATACAATAAAAGAGCTCAAATTAAAATACCTTAATTAGAATGAACAGAGATATGGCTTGTTGCAACTCATTCTTCCGGGCAAAGTATTTGGAAAGAGGGGACCAGGGAGAACAAAAATATGTTGGCATTAAATTCGAATTTTTACATGATTTTGGCGAGCGAAGCGTAAGAGATGCCCTGCTCTTGAGTACTTTACTGCTTGATACATGAATTGATAACTTACTACTGTCTGTCGTGATGTGAAAATTATTTAAACAGCCAGACACCAAACAAGCGTGGTGTTGCAGGGAAACTTGACCAAATGACTATTCTACACTAAGAAAATGCGAATATAAATTTAGTCTAAAGATTTATACAATACATAACTTTAAGTATAATTATGTTTTTATTATTTTAAATTTTAAAAACTAATATGTTCGTTTCTGGAACAGAGCCCTTGATAGTAAAATGCAGGGCGCAAGACCAAAAGGAAGGCCATGAAAAAGGAGGGAGGATGAAGAAAATTTGCTAGACTTGAGAACTTAAAGAAGATCGGCGCGAAACCGGCAAGATTGGAGGCATACTTTGGAGGAGACAAGGCTTGATTTGGGTTGTAGCGCCATTGGAGAGAGAGAGAGAAATAGTGCCAACATATGCATACCTTGGTACATTATTAAATGATACAGCCAGCAAACTACTTCAATTCTGAATTTAGAACTGTAAGTCGTAGGTAAATTTGAAATAATGAAAATATATACTGGTCGTAGAAATTAAGCACTGCACTATCGATTTTTCGTAAAGTAAGATGGATTTGAATGAAGGGTTGGACATACAATTCGTAGTAATCTTTGTGATCGTAACTGATCATGAATAAATGAAAAAGTGCATTTTTGCATATACAAAATGCATTTTAAAAGTGCATTCTTAAATATTCAAAATTAAAAAATTTGTAACTTAATGAATACTAGTAAAAATGTAAAAATAATTCCAATTTTGTTACTTGAGGGGTTTTTAAGCATTAAGACTCTTTAGAGTCCCTGTGCCGCTAAAGATGTTATCAATAGCTTCCACTGGAGTTTTATAAAAATTTACTTATAATTCACCACAACTCAGTACTCTGGGGTTTCAAAGTACCTGAAGACTATGATATTGGCGAAAGTTGCTTACGCTGGAGTTTTTTTTATTTGTTGTATAGTTTTCCAAAACTCGTTACTCGGAGGTTTTCTAGGTCAATGAACACAAATATGTGGTCGGCAAGAGTCTTCAGTCTTTAGTGCTCGCTAAAAATATTATCAACACCTATATAATTAACCAAAACTTATTACTTGGGGGTTTTTGATGTGAGTAAAAACAAATATCGTAACAAATATGGTCCATGAGATACTTAGTGCAGGGAAAGGGTGGCATCATCGCTCGTTTTTCTAAAACTTAATGGAAATTTTTGTTTTAAAATGAAAAAATATTAAGAATATAAATCATATTAATGCCTAAAATTATTTTAATAATTTTAAAAATTATATCAATAGAAAATAATGTTTAAATTATACAAAAAAAGGAAATTAATCGAGATTAATCAACTCCCTTTTTCAGCACCACCATCGTCTGCTGCTTTTTTTCAGATGAATGTAATTGTTCTGTTTAATATGTCTTAATATTGGTGCAATCTGAGCCTCCACAATTTTAGCAAGCTAAATTGCAGATTCAACCATGAGTTACCACAATCTGACTTAGATCTACAAAATGTATATATATATATACAATAGCACTAAAGGCCTTAGAGGCCCATGGCTTAAAAAGTTTGTTCTTTCTTCATTTTCGCTTTTCTTTATGTACTGAGATCTTCTCTGGCTCGATATGTGATTTTTCTCCATTCCTTCTTGTTATTCATTTTTCTTTTCTGGCCTTGTAGTCCAATTTCTTCCATATCTTTTTCTACCTCCTGATTCCATCTATTTTTTGGTCTTCCTTTTCTCTTTTTTAAAGTTATAGTGTAGTTCATTACCCTTTTTGAAGTCCTCGTGTTCGGCATCCTTTCTAGGTGACCTCGCCATCTTAGTCTCTGTGCCTTTATGACTCCTATTATGTTAGGTTGATTATATAATTTCTTTAACTCATCATTTGATCTTCTTATCCATAAACCGTCCCTTATTATTCCTCCATATATCTTCCTCAGGATTTTCCTTTCCCATATCTCCAGTAAATTTTGTTCATTTTTTGTCATTGTCCATGTCTCACTGCAGTACGTTACTATTGGTTGTATAGTTGTTTTGTATAACTGTATTTTTGCCTTTCTTGATAAAAACTTGCTTTTCAACATTCCACTAAGAGCATGTACACTTCTATTGCCTGCCATTATTCTAGCTTGTATTTCTTCTTTAATGTTAGGTTTGCGTGATATTATTGTACCTAGGTATGTAAATCTTTCTACCATTTCGAATTCGTATGATAATCTTTCTTCTACTTCTACTTTAAACTTTTGTCCATCCCTGAACTGATCATCTGTCCACTGCATACATTTTGTTTTAGTTTCATTTATGTAAAGTCCCATTTTCTTTGCTGCTTTTACTATTCTCTGTACTATCTCCTGTAGCTCTTTTTTTTCCTCTTGCCAGCAACACTATATCATCCGCAAATGCCAAAACTTGGTGTCTTTTATGATATAGGAGTCCTTCTCTATTGATTTTCGCTTCTCGCATTATTTTTTCTAGGCATAAATTGAAGAGTAATGATGACAAAGGATTGCCCTGCCTTAATCCTTCGTTTACTATAAATTTGTCCGATACATGATTGTTTACTTTGACTCTGTTTTCTGTATTCTCTAAAGTAAGATGTATCATGTTACGCAACTTTCTGCTAACTCCCAGTTCCTCAAGGGTCTCTTTTAATTCCTTCCTTTTTATTCTATCGTATGCTTGCTGGAAGTCGATGAATAGCGCTATCGTTGGTAAGTTGTGTTCATAGCTTTCTGCTTGTAATTCTCTGATTATGAATACTTGGTCCGTTGTGCTTCTCCCTCGTCTAAATCCGCACTGGTATTCGCCTATTATATTTTCAACTTCTTTTTCTAGCTTATCTTTTATGGATTTTGATAGGATTTTATATACGGTATTTAGTAACGCTACTCCTCTGTAATTACTGCATTCTGTTTTGTCTCCTTTTTTGTGTAATGGGCAAATAATGGCTTCCTTCCAATCTTCGGGTATTCGTTCTTTTATCCATATCTCCTTTATGATCTTGTATATCCAATTATTTAACAGTTTTCCACCATATTTCATCATCTCTGCTGTTATGTTATCGCTTCCAGGGGATTTGTTGTTTTTCAGATTTTTTATGATTTCCTCGATTTGTTCTTTGCTGGGTGAATTATCTTCTATGTCTTCTAAGTGTTCGATTCTTGCTTCTGTTTCCACGTATTCTCTTTGGTTTGACTTATTATTGCCATTTAGTAATTCATCAAAATACTCTTTCCATCTATCGGCAATTTCTGTTTCCCCGCTTATATTATCTCCTGCTTTGTTTTTGACGAATATGGGTTTTTGTTGGAAACCTTTTTTTTCATTTCTAGCACCTTGATATAGGTTTTTTATTTTTTTATTTCTGTAATTCTCTTCTATTTCTTTTAGCTTATTTTCTATGTGTTTTCTCTTCTTTTCTCTCAGCACTCTCTTTACTTTTTGTCTTTGCTCCCTATATCTATTCTTTGTCTCTGTTGTTTCTTTCGTGATCATTTCAATCCTTAATGATTTTCTTATTTCTATTTCTTTTTGGCACTCTATGTCGAACCAGTCTTTCCTCTTTTTATTCTCTTGTTTGTTACATTCTTTTGCTGCTTTGTTCATTATTTGCTTTATGTTTTCCCATTTGTTCTCAGTTTGCTCTTCTATTTGTATCTTTTTTAGTTCTCTTTCCATTGTTTCCTCGTATATTTCTTGCTCTTTCTTTGTTGCTAATCGAATTGGGTTATGTATACATTTCTTTTTTTTTATTTTGTTTTTGTTTTCTGGTATCAGTTGCTTAATTTTGATGCCCACCATGTAATGATCTGAGTCGGCGTCTGGTCCTCTGTATGTTCTTATCTTCTTTATACATTGCTGTTCTTCTTTTTCGATGAGCACGTGGTCTATTTGGTTTTTAGTCTTTCTATCTGGCGATATCCAAGTTTCCTTGTGTATTTCTTTTCGTTCGAAATATGTGCTCATTATGATCATATTTTTTTCTCTCGCGAAATCTATCAGGAATTGTCCGTTCTCATTAGTTTCATTGTGTTTACTATATTTTCCTATTGTCGGTCTAAATACTTCTTCCTTCCCTATTTTAGCATTTGCGTCGCCTAGAATAATTTTCATATCATATCTGGGTATATTTTCGATTGTTCTGTTTAATTCATTGTAGAAACATTCTTTGACATCATTATCTTTTTCTTCTGAAGGCGCGTGAATATTTATGAGGGTGATTTTTTGGTATTTTCCCTTGAACCTGATACTACATATGCGGTCTGATACTGGTTTAAACTCTACTAGTGCTTCTTTTAGCTCTTTTCTTATCATAAAACCTGTGCCTAACGTTCGATTCTTTCCACCGCTGTTAAAAAACATTGTATCTTCTATTTCTAATATATCATTTCCCAGTTGTTTCGTCTCCTGTAAAGCTACTATGTCAAAATGGAACTTTTCGATTTCTCTCGCTAAGTGTTTAAGTTTGCCTTCTCCATATGTGCCTCTTACATTCCATGTTCCCAAAAGTAAGTGTTCTTTTCGTAATGTTTTCTTGTGTTTTGGTCCCGTTATCATTTTTTTCCTCTTTTTTCCTTTTTTCGTATTATCGTTAACCTTGTTCTGTGCTTGTTTCGTCAACTTTATTCCAGTAGTACATTTAGTTGCTAGTTTTTTGATGTTTTTTTACATATTGCGCCTTCTTTGTCATTCCACTTCCATTCGCTGTTATTTACCCATATTTTTTTTACTCCAATCTTGACTTCATTTCCTTTATTTCTTTCTTCTTGAGCAATGTTTCTAATTGTTTTCTGTATTTCTCGTTCTTTTGTGGTTGCATCTTCGTTGATATATATTTTGTACTCTTTAATTTCTTTTAACTTGTGCTTTTTTTCCATTATTTTTCTTTTTTCTTCCTGGTTTTCCAATTCAATTAGGCATGTTTTTTCGCCTAACTTGTGAGCATTCCTTATTTTAACCTCTACTCCTATATGTTGTTTGATGAAATTATTGATTGTTCCTTTTAACCCTGCTTGCTCATATGTGTCTATCTTTAGGCCGTACATAACTATGTTATTTATTCGTCGGTGTTTTTCCATAACTTCCATGTTTTTTGTTATTTCTCTGAGTTCCTCCTTGATCTCTATATTTTCTTGTTTTAGTTCTGCATTTTCTTTTCTCAGCTCTCTGTTTTCCATTATGAGCTTTTCTATCGTTTCCTTGCATTCTTGTTGATTTCTTTTTATTTCCTTAATATCATCGGTGAGGTGGCTCACCATTATTAGTAATTGATCAATTTTTGTTGCCTCATTTTTTTTCTCTGGAGTTTTTGTTGGTGTTCTCGAAAACTTCTTGCTCTTTCTGAAAATGTTATCTTCTTCCTCGCTGTCTTTATATCTGTCCTTCCTTTTTGCCCCTCCTTCTGAAAGTGTATCATCACTGTCTAAATTTTTCATATATTTTTCCATTTTCCGGCGCCAAACACTGTCTTCCACCTCAACAGTTCAGAGAAGACAGCGTTTACCGTATTTATTTTATGTTTATTAACCGTTGTTATTTTTCTGTGTCTACCCCGAAAGTCTACTCACAACGGCAACGTCGCAATTTCAAAGGTCAGAGTTTCGTTTCTATGCTTTGATGTTAATTAGGCTTATCAATTACAGCGATCTTACTTTTTATAGGGCCTTGGTGTTTTCAGATGTAATTTCACCGATTTTAAAGTTTTTTCTTAGCACTCTCCTTCACTTAATGTCTTATATTGTTCACTGGATATTTTCAATAATTTATTTCCCGTTACAACTCTCAGAAATTGAGTTTATTGCAGACGACAAATAAAATATTTGTTTACGTTTTGGTTACCGTGTTGCCCCTACAAAATGTTAAATTTATTAAATTTCAAGTAGTGGGTGGCTATGTTATTCTTGTAAAAATTAAATTTTTTTTTAACTTATAACAAAACATTCGTGTTATAGATATACTACTAATGATATCTTAGAAGATGATCTTAGATGATGATCGTAGACTTGAAGTTAAGAATTAATTTTTTTTGTAATTTAATACTAATATTTTATTATTATTTAATGTATTTCTTAAACTTAATATACAAATAAGACGTAAAATTTCAGGAAACAACGATGCTGCCACCTGTTTCTAATACTACATATCTTAGTGACTGTATTTGTTACGATATTTCTATTCATCGACCTCAAAAACCCCCCTAGTTATAAGTTTTTCTTAATTATATAACGATTTTGTTATACAAAACAAGAGGAATATATACATAAAATTCTCAGTAAGCACCAGGTACTCCTAAGACTTTTACAGGTGTCATATTCATGTTCAGCTTCCTTGAAAACTCCCGTGTAATCATGTTTTGGCTGATGATATAACTATGTTTTACGAAACTCCGAAAGAAAACGTTGATAACACCCTTACCGAGACCAGATACTTGCCGATCGAATTATTATATTCAGTGACTCAAAAACCCTACAGTAACGAGTTTTGGCTTATTCTATAACAATTTTACAAAACTCCGTAGCAAGGTGTTGATCTCACCAAATACTTCGGAGGCTCTTAACGCTCTCATATTCGTGTTCAGAAACCTAAAAACCTACCAAGTAAAACCACTCCGTGTAACAAAACTGGGTTTTTATCAATATTTTTCAAGTTATAAATTTTTAACTTTGATTACTTAAACATGCACTTTAAAAATAAATTTTTCTAATGAACAAATACAGTTTTTATTTCCAAACTTTGTACAGATTATTAAAAATCGAATACTCAAAACCGCATTCAAATCCATCTTACTTGACGTAAAATCATTAGTAAGGCTTATTTATGTGTTTTATTTGATCGACTACAGGTGAAAAATAAATTACATTATCTAAATATTGGCAAAAGAATATTGTACCATTTGCATTAAAAAACTTAAGTATTAAAGAATTTTTAATATAAAACTAGATAAAAAAATTTTCTAGGTAAAAATTTCGTAATTTCATAATGTTCATACAAGTCAATATTTAAAGATAAATTTTTGTGATAAAATAAAACAGATTCTAATTAAGAATATTTTGTCTTAGTCTCGGTAGCAACTCTCTACTAAAGTGGTTTAAACACCAGGTAACGCTTTACACCAATATAACTCAGTTAATTCCACTTTGTTCACTGTAACATAAAAATTTAAAGAGCTTTAAATCATTAATGCCGTTTTGGAACCTACAAGAGCCGATGCTGTTCGATAAGAGGTTATAACTTGAGAACATTGGTAAATAATTCAGTCTTACCTTGTTAGAGCAGAATACATGAGAAAAGGGGTGATTGAGTACAAAATTCTTGTAATTTTTGTACATGTTTTTTTTTTCTTAAATAACATAAACAAATTTATGAAATTTTCTTTATTGAATGAAACTATGTAATTTCATTTATATAAAAATACTTTTTGGTATTTTGAATTCGCAGTAAAGCATAATTAGCAGATTACATATGTTATAAATATTAAATAACGCAATAAATCAAAATAAAAGGGTTTCATTTGGTTAAGTATTTTTATGCAATATCGTCCCACTAATCTTATGAGGAGTTATGCTCACAGATGCACCCATAGCTTCCCTCTACAAACTAAAATACACCCCTCAACCGAATTACTCATGCGGTACGTCCTCTCCAGGGCTCATAACTTCGAATTCATTCAAGCATATTTCGCACTTGAAATTAGAAAAAATTATACAGCGACTCGACTAGGTCTGAACCATTCAAATTTTGATGCTAGAATACGATCAAAGTAATTGTTGTCATTTCAGTTGTCACTGGGCCCGTGTACGTCAGATAAGGTTCAGCTGATAGTCTTTAATTGATATACTGATTCTGATTAACTTTCTTTTTGATAACAGAACTTCTTATAAAGAATAAGTTTCCTATGAAGATTTTGTAATATTTTCTCGTAATAAATCTTCTGCTAGACCAACCAATCTTTTTATAATTGACTATTTCGTCTAAATCTCTCTTCTACAAAGTCTTAATTTCTCATTATAATAATTAGTTGTTTTTTTGTTATATCCTGCACTTAATAGCAGACGCTTATTATTGGTCCTCCTGTGCCTTATCTAATCTGCATACCCTCACAGATTTTGAATGTCTAGAAAGTTGAAAACACACTTTTTCTTTCCCCTTTGATCTGTTGATGTACTTGTGATGTCTTTATCTTAGTCATCTTAAAATTTTCATTATTTTCAAGGTTTTCCTTATCTGTATCAATATCAGGCATTTTTTCATCTTAAACAACGTTTGAGTTGTCTTAACACAAAGCTTACAAATTAAAAGAGCTGGTTGGTTTAATAACCTATTGGTCACCTTTAACCGCAATAGACCTGAAAGTACTTTAAAAATTTTCTTCGTCATGGTGACGAAGGTTACCTGTTTCTGCAACCTATTTCCAGTCTGTATTCTACTATTTTTTATGTGTCCTTTTAAGTGTATTATTTTCTTTTTAGCCATCGATTTTATGTCTTGACATGTCTAAAATTAAATCAGTAATTATCTGAACCACTTTTTTTAATTAAAAAATAATAATTTGCGTTGCAGTTTCCACTCTTTCTTAGCTTATATAAGAGCATTTAAATTTTCGCCCACGTAGATCCACAATGCTTGGGCCATTTCCCAAGTAAAATCATTTGTAAATTTTCCAGATTAAAATATTGTATACATCTGAATCAATTCGATCAGCTCTTTTTTTGTTTGGCCGACACTAAACCACCATACTTCATGGTCCTTTTATACTACTTTAAGCTAATTTAAGAGAAATAAATGTCCTAGATGCCAATATCACCATAAAATGGGTTAAGTAAAATTTTCAATTAATCTTTTTTCTATTTGAGTTTTGGTTGTTCGAATTTGCAGTGTTGCCGTTGCAAATTCTTCTCGTATACGTATAATATTGCGAAGAGCGTTCAAAAATACACATTCAGATTCGTATACAAAATTTTTCATCCGAGTGAACTCGTAAACGAAAAAAATCGTTTGAATTCAAAAATACGACACCTCACTGGTGCATCACATGAATAGCCCATCCTTTCCTTCTCTCTCTCTCTTTCTCTCCCGCTCTCTCTCCCTATCCCTCCCCTCTCCCTCTCTCTCTCTCTCTCTCTCTTACATTTGCTACAGACTTCTCTCCAGTGTTTACTTCTTTTTGACAATTTGTTACTGTATTGAGTATTGCCTAGTACTCAGTCTTTCCCCTCATTCATTATTATACAACCACTTCTGTCCACTGCTGGACATAGGACTCTCTCATTTTTCGCCACTCTTCACGGTCTTGTGCTTCTTTTCCCCTAATTGCTACCTACATTATTGTATTTGCGCTTGCCCTACCTACCTTCCTGTGTAATTCGCTTGTATCGCCAATGAACATTCTTCACGTAGTGCTCGGCTGTATCAGATACTCCACATTCTCCACAGTTTCCATCCGCTTCTTTCTTTATCTTTTCTATGTTGGTAGACCCTGAATAAGCCGTGCCTTATTAGGAATTGGGCGAAAAAGTAGTTAGTGGCTTTGTCGCTGCATTTCATCTTCTTCTTCTTATTCTTCTTTTTCTTTTTTTATATAGACATGACTCTGTCTATTTTTCAATGTGCCTTCAGTAACAGTAAATTGTCGTTCCATCGTTTTCGTTGTCTTTCTACTGATCGTCTTCCTATTGGAGCACCGTCTCTTGCCATCTTTACTACTTTATTTCTTGTCATTCAGCTTATACGTTCGTTTCATTCTACTCTTCTATTTCTTACCCAGTTCTTGATGTTCTCCACCTTGCCTCTACGTCGTATATCTGTACTTCTAGCTTTGTCCCATAGTGTCTTACCATCAATGTTTCTAAGTGTTTTCATCTCTGTTGTTTCTAACATCATTTTTGTCTTCTCTGTGTCAGATCTTGTTTCTGCCGCGTATGTCATTATTATTCTGATGATTGTTTTTTGTAAATTCTGCCTTTCGTTTAGTTTCCCATATTTTTATTTCTCCATATTGTTTTATTTAGGCAGCCTGCGGCTATGTTTGCTCTATTTACTTGATCTTTCACTTCAGTTTCGAGCATTCCGTAGCTAGATAATGTGATGTCTAGATATTTAAACTCCATCACTTGTTCTATTATCTGACCTCCCAGCTCCAATTTACATCTTAGTAAATTTGCTGTTGTAACCATGCATTTTGTCTTTTTTGGGAAAATTAACATGTTAAATTTTCTGGCGGTTATATTATGTAAATTGGTGCAGCATACGTTGTAAATCATGTTCACTTTGAGAGAGTAGTATTGCGTCGTCTGCATAGCAGATTAATTTAAGTTGTTTTTCTCTCATTTGGTATCCTTTTTTATTGTGTTGTTTTGGTAGATATTTTCGATCGTGTTCATTATTCCTAGAGGTATCTCTCTTGCGTACAATAAGTGGATAACGTCTTTTAATTTCACCCGGTCAAATGCCTTCTTAAGGTCCACGAAACATAGATATTCTAGTGATTTCTGTTGCACTTGCCCCGAAATATAGCGTCGGTGCATCATCTTCTCAACCTAAAACCTTGTTATTCTTCTGCTAGTGGTAATACACACAATATTTGGAATTAATATCCTCATCCAGGGCGCTCTATATACGTTTGTCCATTCTTCCTATCACTCCGATATGCTGCTATTCCTAGCTACTATTTTCTCTTCATGAGGTGGATGGCGAACACTTATGAACTTATCAGCGTATGACCACCGTTGATGTTATTCTGTATGTACGTGCTATTCTTAGCAGTGCTTTCTGTGGGCTTTTTCTAGCATTTTCCTATATTTCTGGATATTAAGGAATTGTTGCCATATCGGTGCTCCATAGAGTACAGTAGAGTGTACCACTTTCATTAAAATTCTCCTTTTGGTAGTCCCTGGTCCTCCTACATAATCCTTGTCAACGCCGAAAATCTCTCCTCTGCCTTGCGAACGACATCGCAATATGGTGGCATAAATCTCTTATTACGGGATAATTTTTATTATTTATTGATTTTTCTATTTTTTATTATCCGAATGGTAATTCTGTGTAATCACGGTCTTTCGAACCTAAACCGAAAATATTAAGGATTATATTTGCCATACTTGATATATCCATATTAGTCCTGGGGATCTGTTTTGAACTGGACATTTTCCATAAGGAGTCTATTTTTTTGCTGAAATCGCTTCAGGATGTACCTTGTATCAATAATCACAATATGGGCCAGTCGCAACATTGTGCTAAATTTTTTGTTTATCAAAATCTGAAAATAATTAAAATGTTTTGTTTTTTGTGCAATATTTTTGCTATGACTTGAGAGATTTTTTGATTTTTTTGACCATTTAGCTCTAATATACAGCCTTCATGTTCCGTCTGGAAAAACTTTAATACGACTGAAACGTGTGTTAAATTTAGTTAGGATAATTTTAATTGTTTTTGCATAATAATTGGTCTGCAAAAATTGCAAATTTGCAATATTATGCTGGGCCCAAAATTAACACTGTAAATAGTCAAAATATTTTTGTACATATAAAGAAAGGCCCAAGCTTTCAAACGCTCTTTGACAAATTGAAATCAGTTAGACTAAAACCAAAACCAGCTATCGCCCTTATTTTATCTAAAGCTGCTCATAGTAATAGTCAAGAGGTGCCAACTTTATATCACTGACGTAAATTCTTTAGCCATAAGGTCTTTCTACTATTATAGTTCAACCACGTTTAGCTTCAGTTCTTTTTTCGATTGTTAGTTGTAATAGTCTATATTTTATATTTTTATTCTTCTCTTGTGGTTCCAAACTTAATTTAAGCATTGCTACGCTGTTATTTACACTAAGAAATTCAAGAAACGACATAAAACAAAATAATCAAAGAATAGCTAATAATTAGTTGCCAGGATCATTAGATATTCTTTATAAAGTTATGGATACCATTCTATAACCTTAACCTTATAAAAAATATAAATACTATATAATCCCGATAATAATATTAAAATCAATGTACCTACTATAATTACAATTTAACTCAAGATATAACGATGTTACAAAGTTTATAGTTTAATGCTGTAAGCATAACTGAAAATAATTATAAACTATCATGGTAATACTCCCTATTGGATTATGTAATGTAATTAATACTTGGACTAAATGGAATGAACTGAATGTAAGTGCTTTGGATAATTATTATACACTGGATGCGGTATTGCCAGATATATCCAAAATGTAATACATATACATAAATGTTATATATGTATATATACATACATGCTTTTTTATAATATATAGGATGAGTTAAAAATTTGTGTCTCAGGATAGCTGTCGACTTTCAAATTATAAAAAACACATCTATAAATATAGAGTAATGAGTATTTTTACTCTATAAATATAGAGTAACAATTTTCTAATTTGTACTGAAAACATGTCTATTTGAATCATAAATAAAATTCTTATATTTGTATAAGGTGTGAAATATATATATATATATATATATATATATATATATATATATATATATATATATATATATATATATATAGATCTAATAAAGCGACTTTAGATAAACATATTAACCAAACAAATTTCCGAAAATTTTTAAATAAGTTATTTATATTATACATTTAAATTTATGTTCCAAAAGCGCACATTTATATTTAATAGTTGACGGGTCTCAGCGTTTTTAAAAATTTTTTAAAACAAGGATAGAAACAATTTTTTCCATAAGTGGCTTCCACAGTGTATATTTTCTGCTGGTCATACAGATTTCTACTGACAAACATAATCATCTACTAAGAAAACTTTTTCAATTCCTTCAAGTAAGAACTCAAACTTTTGTAGTAGTGTACCAAGTTGGCACTTTCCTTAAATTTCGTTTTGAAAGAGATAATACTTTTCAAATCTACTATGTTTACTTAAAAATTGTATGCTACAAGTTCAATATAAACTGCAAAAGGGCTTTGGAAAATCTTTATGTTAAATGAGATTTTTTTACAATAGGCAAATTGATTTGGGGTTATAACAGTTTGGCCATCCAAAACTTTTCCCAGATTCTTAAACGGCTTTCTTGCAGTTACGAAAATGACCGAGCTTTCTTTCAAAAATAAGCTTAATAAATAGTTTCAGTTTCATATCAAATTACTTTACATCTAATTATACCTCCCATACTAATTTGTTTTTTTCCTACAATAGTTTGTTGATCTGATTCAGTTCGGCGGTTATATCATCTAGAAAACCAAGTTCTAAAATCTACTGGTTGTTGAAATCTGTTCAACTGGTTTCCCTTTAGTCTTTATAAAATATTAAATCTTTTTACCCAGCTCAAAAACCTTTTTTAGAACGGCATCTCGACTAAGCAAGTTTACTTTACAGGAATAAATTACGTCATCATACTCAGCTTTCAGAACTTCCAGAAACTTTTGGAACAGACGGTGTGTGAGCCCATTTTTTTTTTATAAAATTGACAGTAGATATAACCGTGGCTATTATTTGTTTCCAAGGTAAAATCTTGACTCACAGCGCCTTTTGATCAAAAATGTAATAAAATATTACATTTTGGAACATTTTGTCCTGACTCCTTTTGTTTGGTAATGATTCTCCTTGCAACACATTTGTTTTGGGCGCTCATGTTATTACCTCCAGCATCAGTTATAACACCCAGCTTAATTGAAATACCGTTCAAACACATTTTTATAAGCTTTTCATGAACATTAACGTTTTCGTCAATAGCACGTACAAATAAGAGGAAATGCGTTGTATATGGCACGTCCGCACCTTGTATGTTTCACTGTTAGAGAATGGACGCCCATGTTTTGCTAGTATTTTTGTTACGTTAAAGCTCGCACGAACACTTGATTAATTTATATCTATCACAAGCTTAAAGACGTTTTGTTGATTTTCAGGGAGGATTATAAACTAGAAATTTAATTATTTTGAAATTCTCCTTCGATAAAGGCAAAATTGGCTTAATGCTCAATATCGTAATGTCGCTTCAGGTTATATTTCTTTGCTAGAAAAATATTCTTTTTAATAATCATGCATAGCATATTTTCCATTAAACTCGGTAAAAAAAAAATAAATATGTCCATGCTTCGTTCTGAGCCTTATTCTCTTTAAAAAATTTTTTTTAAGCCATATTTAGCGTGTTATTCTGAAAAAAAAATCGGGACATAAATTCGAGTAATTTCCCCTAATTATAAATATTCTTTTAAAAAACACTTTTTTAAATAGCAAAAACACTCAAAAAATAAGATTTTAAGTTACAGTTACAGTAAAATATATTATTCAGACTAAATAAGTTTGTTTTGCGTCGTAATTGGTGTTGCAAGATTCCAGAATATTCGGTGCTGATAGGCAGTAACCTCTTATTGAATTTGCGTGATCAAATATACTGGATTCTAGCGGTCATCATACATTGACACAAAACGATGAAACCTATTGCTATAAGTGTTTTTGATTAATGCCTGCGGTACGGCATCGTACGGAACAACTCTCACTTGCGCGGGCCGTACCGTATTTGGTTACTGATCTATAATTGTATAATTGCAGGCCATCTTTTTTTGCCTCGGTATATTTTATTTCCACGACTCTCCTCTAAGTCAGCATGAAATACCGTGTGACCAGCAGTGCGCCCCCACCGTGCAAGAGTATAATACCCGAGATCACCAGCTCTGGCATTTCTTTCAAGTCATTGTTCGCGTATCAGGAAATGTCGCGATTGTTCGCCTATGAGCGCTGCGCTCAGTCGCCATTTTCTTCTCATTTAATTATATTTTATTAGGATATTCAATAATTAACGAAACACACTCGGTTGCTGGTCCTTCAAAAATTTTATTAGTGATAAATAACATTATTATTGAAATAATACATATAGAAAAAATTCTTCTTCTTCTTGTTCTTCTTTTTATATAGACATGACTCTGTTTTTCAATGTACCTCCAGTAGGTTGTCGTTTCATCGTTTTTGTGGTCTTTCTACTGATCGTCTTTCTATTGGGAAACCGTCTCTTGCCGTCTTTACTACTCTATTTGTTGTCATTCGGCTTATATGATCGTTCCATTCTACTCTTCTATTTCTTACCCAGTTCTTGATGTTCTCCACCTTGCATCTACGCCGTATATCTGTACTTCTAGCTCTGTCCGATAGAGTCTTACCATCAATTTTTCTGTGTTTTATCTCTGCTGTTTTTAACATCCTTTTTGTCCTCTCCATGTCAGGTCTTGTTTCTGCCGCGTATGTCATAATAGGTCTGATGACTGTTTTGTTAATTCTGCCTTTCAGTTCTTTGCCGGTATTTTTATTTCTCCATATTGGTGTATTTTTATTAATCTAATTTATTGTTTTCATTTATTATCAAAGGTTCTACACTTATATCACTTACAAGTTTATTTAAAGTCTTTATTTGTACAATATAACTAATTTATTTCACACTAATAATAATTATATAATTTGGAACGCCATGGAACTGGTTTTAGCGTAGGGGTACCTTGGATATTGCCTACTAGAAAAATACTTATTAGAAAAACATGTTTACAGTTTTGAGTCATATTATGCGTCATTATTTATCGTAACAATAATCAGGCAACCTGCGGCTCTGTTTGGTCTATTCACTTCCGTTTCGAGCTTTCCGTAGCTAGATAATGTTATGCCTAGATATTTAAACCCCATCACTTGACCTATTATCTGACCTTCCAGCTCCAATTTACGTCTTAGTAAATTTGCTGTTGTAACCATGCATTTTGCTTTTTTTTTGGGGAAATTAACATGTTAAATTTTTTAGCGGTTATATTAAGTTGGTGCAGCATACGTTGTAAATCATCTTCACTTTGAGAGAGTAGTATTGCGTCGTCTGCATGGCAGATTATTTTAAGTTGTTTTTCCCCCATTTGGTATCCTTTTTCAGTTCTTACTTTTTTTATTATTTCATCCATAATCAGGTTGAACAATAGAGGATTCAGAAAATCTCAGGACCTGCCAGCTTCAATATGATCGGTTAGTTCTTCTTCTACTTTTACTTTTATTGTGTTGTTTTGGTAGATCTTTTTCTAAAAAATCTCGTTTTGATTATTCCTAGAGTTATCTCTCTTGTGTACAGTATGTGTATACCGTCTTTTCATTTGACCTGGTCAAATGCCTTCTTAAGGTCCACGAAACATAAATATGCTGGTTTGTTGTATTCTAGAATTTCTTTTGTACTTGCCTCATTATAAAGATACGAGTAGTTCGGTGCATGATCTTCCCGACCTAAAACCTTGTTGTTCTTCTGCTAGTGTTATAATTTCATTCAGTTTATTTGTTATCACTTTGTTTGTTAATTTTAGTGTTGTGTTTAAACAAATTAATTCCTCTGTAATTTTAGGGGTCCGATTTGTCTCCCTTTTTGAAGAGAGGTATTAGGATGCTTTTAAGAAATTCTGTTTTGTTCTATTATTTTTTGGATTAGTTTTAATAGTTGTTTGGTCAGATCTGGTTATCCGTACTTAAGGAATTCGTTCGGTATTCTGTCCTCTCCTGGTTATTTTCTGTTTTTTAATTTTCTTAATGCTTCCTTTACCTCTTTCTCCTTAATATTTATTTCTTCGTTTGTCGTCATCTCTAGTGTTGGTGGTTCATTATTGTCACCTTTAGCAAATAGGGATCGAAAGTAGTCTACCCATGTTTCCTTTTGAATGTGTTTCGTTTATATTAGTTCGTTCATCTCTTTTCTTTGTCCTTCAATCATTCTCCATATTTCTTTTTGTGTTCCGTAGAAGTCGTGTTCCATCTGTTTTGAGAAGCTCTGCAAGTGTTCCCTTTTTATTTATCTAACTAAAGTATTCATTTCATTTCTGATTCGTTTATAGTGGTTGTATGCCTGTGTTTGTTGTGTTCTGTATTGTAAAAAGACTTTCTTCTTTTCTTCGCATTTTGTCTTTACTTCCTCTCTAAATCATGGTGTTTTCTTTTTTGATATGTTAGTGTTCGTTACTTTCCTCTCTCCAAGTGATTTTGTTGCTGCGTTAATTATGTTATTTTTGAGTTTTTTCCAGCTTTCCTCGATGCTATCGTTTTCTAATATTTTATCTCCATCGATCTTCTCTGATATTCTTTTCGTGTATAAATATTCCGTGGATTCCGTATTTATTCCTTCGACTTTGATTTTTGTTTGTGTTGGCGCCGCTCTCTTGGGAGGGGGATGGGATGTATTTCAGGATGATTCTTATTTTACATAATACTAGGCTCTGGTCGCTACCTACATCTGCTGAGTTAAGGCATCTTACGTCGATTGTTTTAGATGGATGTATATTTCGGTTGGTAAACACTTCAGCAACTTATTCGAGAAACGGAGTAATTACGTTTCATCTGGTCCATAACATCGACTGCTCCCTTTGTTGTATTGTAAAAGGTTATAGCCTGCGGCTTAAAGTTTTCATCCGTTTCTTATGAATTGTGTCATCATCATGAAACGTAGATAACATTAGAATATTTTTGTTTTTCTTGGGAATGTATGATAGTAAAAGAAAGTCTTTACCATAACCAAAAATACTGCTGTTCAGTAGTCTTTCTTTTGTAGCTAAAAAAAGGAGGAATTTGTGGTTTATTTGTTCTCAGGGTTCCTACTAGAGTTATCTTGTAATTACGTTGCAAGTCAGTAGCCAGTGGAATGAACGTAAACCAGTTGTCACAAGTAATGTTGCGTCCAGGATGGGCAATTGGTTTTATTAAATGGTAAACTATACTGCTAGGACTATTATCTATCCCAAAGGGGTATTTTGGCTGCTTTCCAGCATACATATTCAACTTTGCTGTATAAAAAGTTCGCGAATCAACAAGTGCGAACATTTTTATCCAATATTTTGCCGGCTTACTGGGAATATATTGACGAAAGCTAAATTTTTTCCAAAAACCTTTAAGCATCTCGTTAATGCAGCAATACATTCCAACTTTATAGCAAACCACTTTTCCAAAAACTCGTTGAAAACATTTCTAATGGGTGCAAGTTTGTCATGCTTTCGTCGCGCGTCGTTCTGCTCTGGACTGGATATTGTAAAAGCGTTGTACATGAAGGATATCGCTTCTTTGACCTAACTGTTTGAAAATATTCAGAAGCTGTTTCATTTGTAGCCCAAAGATCGTCCATATTTATATGAGATGCTTTGAAAGTACCAGCTAAGTACAACAAGCCAAATAGTGCCCTTTTAATTCATCACTATTGGTACATACTGGTTGCGCATTTTTTACTAAATACGTATTGGTATGTTGCACAATTTCGTTTATCATTTCGTCAGAGAAAAATAATTTCCAGCATTTCCAGATGTTAACATATTTTTCGATATTTATCTTACAACTGGTAGACGAGTAACTATGTTGCGCCTACGCGTGCGACTGGTTTCTCGCTGTGAATGAACAGCCCATTTTATTATATTATCTTTTCCAAGATAAACTGGATCAACTTTACGACAAAAAGAAGCCACGTCATTGTCATTAGAGTCTGCTGATAATTCGAAGTCTGTATTATGGCCTAAATTTTCAAACTAGTCTATATCACTGTTTTCTTCATTTTGTAAACCAGATTTATTTTCATTCTCCTCTGCTTCAATTTCATCTAAACACGCCAAAAGTTGTCTCTCTTATGCTGGATCCAAAAACAGCACAACTAAAACACACTAAACTCTTTCTACGGTTGTTCACGTACTGAGTGGGCCGCTCAGCTTATGACCGGACAAGAAATAAATATTTAGTGGTGGGGTATTTATGCTAGCCGGCAATGTTTTTACACGTAAGAGCCTCCTACATATTTATCTGCAATGGTGGCGGCCTTCTGGTCTGGAAATGCGTAAATCTCGACCCACTTAGTGAAGTAATCTATTACTACTAACATTTTCACTTTCTGGAAATGGTCCTGCGATGTCCAAAGCTATTCTTTCAAACGGGCTTCCAACATTATATTGTCTCATAGGAGCTCTCCTGTTTCGGTAAGGCCCGTTACTCGTAGCACAGTGAGTACATTTCTTATACCAGTCGTTTACGTCGTCGAAACTGTTTATCTAATAAAACCGTTCCCAAATTCACTGAAGGGTTTTCTTTACATCGAAATGCCCTCCTGATGGACTGTCGTGTTACTGACGAAGTACTTTGGCTTTCTGCTCTTTGGGATCACCAACTGTCTTCTCTTATCTGAACCGTCATCATTTTCCAGTACTTGTTTGAGCAAGCTATCTTCCATGATAAATTAGTCCCACTGGACCCAATGCGTCTTAACTACTGAGCATGGGTTTGATATTTCTTGCCAAGGTAGCCGACGGTTTTCCTCATTCCATTTTCGAATTTTCTGTATAACTGGATCTCTCCCTTGTTCTTCCCTTATCTTAGTAGGCGTCCAGTCGTCATTGACCATCGTTGTCCTTAGCACTGCTGCTTCCTTGGATTCCGTTTCGTTGCAGTGGGAACACTCCGCTGGGCATGGCCTTCTGGAAAGAGAATCAGCGTTTCTGTGGCTAACTCCGGCCCGGTGCTCAATCTTGAAATCGTATTCTTGGAGTCGTTCTATCCATCTGGCTATCTGACCCTCTGGATTCTTAAAGTGCATTAACCACTTAAGGGCGGCATGGTCGGTTCGGATTAATAACTTCCTTCCATAGAGGTATTGATAGAAGTGCTCTACTGATTTCACTACTGCTAGAAGTTCTCTTCTCGTGACGCAATAATTCCGCTCAAGTTTTGAAAGAACTTTACAAAAATATCCAAAGACTCGTTCCTGTCCTCCTTGAATCTGGGATAGCACTCCTCTAATTCCCACTTTGACATTAGAGATTACAGTGAGTCTGAATTCCGATTGTTTTCTGAATACTTTTGTATCATTAAAAATAATTCTAACTGAGCTCTGCGATCACCACGCGAACAATGACGGGTTAAATAACATCTTTCTTCCTAGGCCAATCATTTCGTAGGCACGCTGGTGTTACACTTTGAGATAAGGAAGCGGGCTTATTTTAAAACAAATCTCAGTGTATGATGAGTTAATTGTAGTGTAACTATCTGGTGATTTACTAATTGAGTCTGTTGTAAATGTACGATTGTGAAATTATATGTTTATGTGTGAAAGAATAAAAAGAAAAGAGACTATTAAAAGGAAATAAAGCATTGGGCTCATTAAACAATATTCTAAAAGCAAAAAATGTATGTAGGGTAGCAAAAATTCGATTACATGACACATTCATTCGACTAGTGGCAGTGTATACCTGTAAGACCTGGAATATGAATAAGAAAGATGTAATGAAAATCGAGATCTGGGTAAGGAAGGTATTGCGGAAGGTTTTTGGTGGTATTAGGACGGCGGAGAGAAACTGGCGAAGAAGAACAAATAAAGAGGTAATGAAGATGTATGGAAAACCCCGAATTGTACAAAAAAAAAGAACAGAGAGTCAGGTGGTTAGGACACATTACTCGAATATAAGAGAAACGTTGTGTAAAAATGGTACTTTTTGGAGGAGGCCGAAGTAAAATGAAGAGAGAAAGACCACGGAAAAAGTGGTTGGAAGCAGTTTAAAGTGATTTAAATGGTATAGGAGTACAGAATTGTAGAAGCCTCCATATATAGGGCCTCCATATATATATATATAATATATATATATATATATATATATATATATATATGTATATAATATACATATATATATATATATATATATATATATATATATATATATATTTATGTGTGTGTATGTGTCATGTGTATCATGACTGAGAAAGGTATTCTACTAAATGGTTACCGGCTAAACAACATCAGATATGTAGATGACACCATAGTATTTGCAGACAACTTAGAAGATCTACAAGTTCTTATGAACAAAATCACGTATTACAGTCAACAATATGGACTCAATATAAACGTTAAGAAGATTTGTCTTCTAAGCTTATGATAATTAGCAAGAAAAGAATAACAGAAGGTCAAATCTACGTCAACCAATCCCCTGTAGAAAGAGTGATGCAATACAACTACCTCGGCACCATAATAAATGAAGAATGGACCAACAACCAGAAGATTAGAGCACGCATCGGAAAAGCTAGATCCACCTTAAATCAGATGGGGGCCTTCTTCAAGAGTCACAACCTCTCTTTTGATACAAAAGTAAGAATGCTGCGATGCTACGTCTTCTCTGTCCTTTTTTATGGTGTTAAATCGTGGACCTTGAACGAAGATATGTGCAGAAAACTGGAAGCATTTGATATGTGGCTATATCGGAGAATGCTTAAGATACCGTGGACTGACCGAGTCACAAATGAGGAGGTCCTTAGAAGAATGAATAAGAATCGAGAAGTACTGACCACCATCAAATCTCGAAAGTTACAGTTCTTCGGGCATATTGAGCGAAATGAATCCAGATATGCTCTCTTTCAAGCCATCCTACAAGGAAAAATATTTGGGAAACGATGTCCAGGAAGAAGAAGAACATCTTGGTTAAAGAACCTCAGAATCTGGTTCAATACAACATCTGTGCACCTTTTCCGCGCTGCTGCAGATAAGATAAAGATTGCCATGATGATCGCCAACATTCGTAACGCATAGGCACATCAAGAAGAAGAATGTGTCATGTTCAAACAACAAATCTACACTTAAATTAAATATATATGTGTATGCTTCTTGTTAATAGTAGATCGTCATTTGTTTCTTAATTCCTAACAAAGGCTCTTATGACAAGGAATAGGTCAGTGTTACAATACCCCCCTCTTTTGCTTTTGATTTAGCGTAAGAATGAAAAAGCTAAATTATTAGAAATATGCAAATACATCACCTATATTCATCTTGAAAATACTTAATATTAAAAATCACCCTAAAAAAAGTAGTTTAATTTTGCCAAGGGATTATGGTTTATAAAAAAATTAACCAGAGGGACAATAAATGTCTTTTTTTTAGGAAAAATAAGAGCTGAATTGAAACGTATTTCTCTATAGCATCTTATTTTTTTAAGTACCGTATTTTAAAACTGGAAAATTAATTGTCAAATAAAAAATTAGTAGAGTTTCTTTTTGTCTCAGGGAAGTTGTTAAATTTGTTGTATTTTATTTGTCTACGACTTACGATTTGTAAAGAAAATAACCGGAATACTTAAAAGCATATTTTGTTTTTTGTTAGAATATGGTGCCCTTATGTACAGTGCTATTTGGTAAAAAATATATGGAAATGTATAGATACTGATATATATCGCAATACCTTAAACAAGTAAAGCTTTTCAATTTCAGTTCCAATTATTACTCATAGTTCTATTTAGTACTAATAGTTGAAATTAATTGTAATATTACGTTAGAAATACATCGAATTATATAGATAATGTTATATCTAGCAATACCTCAAACATGTAAAATTTTTCATTTTTAGTTCTAATTAGTACCTGGTTGTGCCCACACAGTGGCGATGTCTAACTTAAAGCTTCCTAATAATTTGTTACCCCTGAGAATGTTCCGAGACTGCAACACCTGCCAGCAAGAGAAAAAGAAGAAAGAATAGGCAAGAATCACTGAAAAACATAATTATAGTAAAATTCAAAGTATGATGCTGCAAAATGCTGTTTAAGTATGTGCAAAAGTTTATCTTGTGATTTTTAAGATAAATATTATTTAATGGTAGTTTTTCTATAAATATCAGAGATAAATAGTTATCCTTACATTTTAATAATTTCATAGTTCTTACTAGTTATAATTTTTAACCAAATCGCAATGTTGTTCTCATGGTATATATAATTGTCAATTTTTTGACTAAAAACTTATTACTAAAATAATTTTCTTAATGGAATTGACCTATATTTAATGAAAACCAATTTTCCAACCAAGGTCACAACTATTCTGTAAAAGGATTCGCATGCAGAACACAGCCTTAAGGGTTACCAATTCGTTTCAAAATTCAAATTGTTTACCAATAATATCTTCATTGCAGAACAAGAATATATACGATTCTGCATAATTCGTAAAATAATGTTAAAGGTGTTACCCGGTAAGTTTATTAGTCTGGAGTCACTGTATTTAGAAGCATACTCGTTTTTTGGCAGCTAAATGAAAAGGAATTTGTGTAATATATTCTATAAAACATCCCTGCTTTAAATCCTTTATGGAAATTGTCTGCTCAAGGATTTCGCAAGGCTCATATTGATGCAGATCATGTATAAAATGTACTGTTCACGTCATCCAAGAAGTTTCCGTTTAAATTTCTGACAAGAATTTTCCACTTTAAATTTTAGGTACCCTCTTCTTTACCAGCACCATAAAGTTTTTTTATGATGATTAAATTTGTCCTCCTTTTTTGGAGGTTTTCGATTTCTTTAGACGATTTTTAGCCTGTTCGTTAGCCTGTTTGATTTTATTCTAAATTAATGAATATTTTAAAGATACTTAGTAGAAACGTTATTATTGAATTTTTTAGGCATATAAATAAGTCTAGTATTTTTTGAGCTATCCACTGTTGTTTAGATATGTATTGTTTTATGTAGTAATGTTTCTGCTATATTAGAAGTTAATTTTTATTGTAAATAATTTTTTTGGTGAAAATTGATTTTTAATTGAATTTTCAAGAAATTGATGGATTTCATTTTAATTTGCCTTTTTTAGTTATGTTTAAGTAGGCTAATGGATTTTTTTCAACTTTGTTTATACGACATATATCCAATATAATAGTCCGAAGTCGGTAATATTAAATATAGAATATTTGGGAAAATAACTGTACAACAGTAGGACCAATCCTAACATATGCAGCGGAGACAAGGACCGATACAAGAAAGACGAAATAACAAATCAACAATATTAAAATGAAAGTATTAAGATTAATAGCGGGCATATCATTAAGAGACAGACAAACCAACAGAAATATACGCGAACAATGCAAAATTCAAAATATTAACAGGTGGATAAAAACAAGAAAAAAAAAATACTGGAACTAACATGTAAACCGAATAGGACCAGATAGATTAGCGAACATCTGTAAAAACAACAAGCCGTATAGCAGAAGACCCGTTGGAAGGTCGCTAAAAAGGTGGAAAGATAATGTACAGTCAACAACGACTGAAACAGAATAAGAGGCAGAGAAACAGGAGTAATCCTAGTCACGCGAAGAAGAAGAAGAAGAAGACTGTACATTTGTAATGACACTGCTATAAATTCTTTTACATTAAAAAAAAATAGTGAAAACCTTGAATTATCGATGTCTGTCTGTCGTTTAATATAACTTCTCTGTTATTAGAACAGATAGAATGACAAATGAGATGTCGAATAAGAGTTTATAACTCAAGATAGTAATAAAAATGAGAAATTTAACCTCGGACTTTCGGTTTCAAAGTTGAAACCGGACGTACTATTTTAAAGTCTCCGAAATAGTACAAGTGACATATTATTTGCATCGCCTTAGCAAGACAAGAAAAATATATACTTACGATTTTTATATCACTTTCGATTAAAAAAGTATGACCGGATATTTGGCAAAATGACTCAAAATTAGTAAAATCACACTTCTGTGCCACTTTTTTATCATTCTACTATATAAAATATCGGCTTCCTGTTCTACTTTTGGTCACATTTATTTAGCTAATTTTAAATTTGGAATATATATTAATCTACGTAACATAATTAATCTTTAATCTATTTTGTATTTTGTATGGAATAAATATATAAAAAAGAAAATAAAAAAATCAAGGCATATATTTTTATACACCATAAACCAACTAAATATCATAAATAACTATCGAAATAAATAAAAGGAACAAAGACGTAAAACAATTTTCTAGTACAAACGACTGTAGGGCTTTTCGCAAAAGGAACCTACCCAAAATTTGAAAATCTTATGATTCCGTCAAGTATTATTTAAAAAAGACGCAAACAGGTGGTGTGAGATTTTTCCTGTAAATAATTTCAAATCACGTAAATAGTGCAGTTGAACCATCACCCGGATAACAACAGCTATTCGTAACGTTATCGAAATTACCAAATAACTCACAAATCATCAGTTTAATAATTTGTAAAAGTGCGCCAGAAGTAAAAGTGCAATATCTAGCCTCTAGGTAAGTATTTGCAAATTTTAATTTACCTGAATTTCATCAAATCGCTACATAAAAATAAATTTACAGCTGATTAAAAACAAAATAAATAAAACAGTTGACAGTCGTTATCAATATTCTC
Organism: Diabrotica undecimpunctata; assembly: GCF_040954645.1. Taxonomy (NCBI): domain Eukaryota; kingdom Metazoa; phylum Arthropoda; class Insecta; order Coleoptera; family Chrysomelidae; genus Diabrotica; species Diabrotica undecimpunctata. The sequence goes on along the minus strand of NC_092810.1, from coordinate 66,932,464 downwards.
ATGGGAGAGAACCAACCACACAAGGATAAAAATTTAATCATCATTAAATTTTATTCCTTACACCAAAAATGTTCCCGACCGGAAATGGACCCAGATTAAATATTAACCAGCAGACTGATCCAGTCGACCAACAATCATATCCAATGCCAGGGATGCAAACATCATACATACTTCTACAACAGCCAATCTCAATATCGATAGATATGTCACAATATCATCAAAACCAATTAAACCCTTTCCTAACACTTCTTCTAATCAATTCAACCTTCAGCCACAACCACCTCAAACGGCTCAGGTTAATTTAAATCCAGCACCCTTATACACTCATTCAAATCAAGACAACACCCTCAGCATACAGTCGAAACCCCAAATTACTCTCCAGAGCAGTCATCGAGCAAAGAAGAAATGGAAAGTCATACAAATGAACATGAAACTCCCTCGTGGCAAAAAGTAACCAAAAAAAGAAAGAAATCACAAATAAATGGACCTACTAAGCAAAATAAGCAAACCATAACAAACAACAGATTCCAAGTACTAGAAAAACAAGAGATCGATGAAAACTAAACTGTCAACAACAACACTGATAACCAAACATCAACTACTCAATCAAAAATCAAAGGCCACCTCCAATCTATGTCTGCGGAGTGAACACCTATATGGCAATGAATAACTCACTGACAGGGTTCATCTCCGTTGAAACTTATTTTATAAAAACACTCCCAGATAGTGTAGTAAAAATAAACGCCTTAAGTCCAGACACGCACAGGAAACTAGTAAGCTATATTAGAGAAAAGAAAATTGTATTCCACAACTAGGAATTCCTTCAACAGGATAGAGCATATGGAATTGTAGTAAGAGGACTTCATCACACAGTTGATACAGATGATATAAAAACAACTTGCAAATAAGGGCCACCATGTTAGAAACATAATCAATGTTAAACATAGACTAACAAAAGAACCTCTTCCGTTATTCTTTATCGATCTTGAACCCAACACTAATAATAAAAAAGCATACAAAATAGAATTTCTATTAAACTCAAAAATTAACGTAGAGGCTCCAAAACAAAAAGAACAGTATAATCCAGTGCACCAGATGCCAGTCCTGTGGGCACTCCAAAATCATATTGCTTAAAAGATGATGATACAAAAATATGTACCAAACCTGAAGATACTCTTGCAACTTTATGTAATGGTAGCCATTCAGCTAATGACAAAGGTTGCATTGTATATAGAGACTTAATGAAACACAGAAACAGAAATAATGTAAATAAAACATAAAAAATACCCAGACTACAGCGTACAACCCAGAAAACACAGTGCAGCAGCCAATCACATATAAATGTAGTTATTCCCAAGTCGTTTCAGGAAATCCCCAAAGATAAAATGAAAGCAGTAATAATATAAAGATATAACTACGCTAATGTCAGACTTTCTAAATAAATTTAAAATGTTATTCATCAGTTGCTTAATCAGAATATCATGATCCTCAACATGCTCACAACAGTCATAAGCAAAATAACAAATTAATGGCTAAGCAAATAAGAATAGCGGTCTGGAATGTCAACGGCCTAATATATCATGTCTAAGAAATTATGTTATTTTACTAGTTTCAGAGAGTCATTCAACTGATCAAAATTCTATTTTCACAACATTTTTACCCACCATCCCGATGGAACAGCCCATGTAGGATCGTCAATCATAGTCAGATCATCTGTTAAAAATAATATTTTACAAAGTTATCCCACATCTAAAATTCAGAATACTTCAATTAAAATAGAAACGTTCTCATGGCCATAATTTCCTAGTTGAAAAATACGATAACTTCTTCCAAACCCTTGATTCACATTTTCTTGTAGCAGGCGATTGGAATGCCAAAAATACTTTATGGAGATCACGACTAACTACAACGAAAGGTAGAAATCTACATCGATCATTACAAAAAAACAGCCCATTCTTCTTATCCACAGAACAACCAACATACTGGCTAGCAGATAACAACAAAATGCTGGATCTTTTAGATTTTGTAATATTTAAAGGTATACCTAACACACATTCAAAAACAGAGCCTAGTTTTGACCTAAGTTCGATAGTGCCATAATAATAATATTAAGCACAACTATAATACAATAAACAGCCATTAAGACTATATAACAAAAAAACAAACTGGGGACAGTTTGAAAACACCATTAACCAGAATATAACATTAGATCACTGAATAAAAGAATGTGATGAGCTGGATTTGCAGTACAAAAGCTAACGGCTGTAATACAAAATGCTGCTTGGGAATCTACTCCTATAATAAGTAAAAAGAATAATCCTGAAGACAACAATGTACCATTACATATTAAACAAATTCTAACATAAAAAAGAAGAGCGCATGCAAAATGGCAAAGGTCTCGAAATCCGCTCAATAAGACACAGATAAATAGACTAACACACCAGCTAACGTCGGCGCTAAATAAAGCTCGTTATCACACCTTCAATTCTTATATTAACAATCTTTTTCCAGAGGACCCCTCTATATGGACAGCATTTAAAAAATTCAAGAAACCGACACTACCAATTCCTCTAATAAGAAAACCTGATAGAATTGGGCGCAGACTGACAATGAAAGAGCTAATGTATTTGCAGAATATTTAGAAAATATATTTACTCAAAATTTAGGTCAAAACACAAATGATGATGTAGTTAGCGAATATCTAGATGCACCCTGTCAACTATAACCTCCAATAAAAAAAATCCCCTTATTCGAGGTTCGCAGAATATTAATGAGTACCAATCTCACAAAGCCCCAGGATACTATTTAATCAATGAAAAAATCCTAAAACATCTACCCAGGAAAAAAGCAGTTTTTATGCTTAATATTATCTATAATAGAATGGTGCAGTTAAGCCACTTTCCAATCCAATGGAAATATGCTCACATTAAAATAATTGGAAAGCCAGTTAAATTGCTTACAGAACCTTCCTCCTATCGTCCGATAAGCTTGTTACCCTTGATGTTTAAGATATTTGAAAGACTCCTGGTAAATAGAATAAGCGAAACTGTACCACTCGAGAACATAATACACGAACATTAGTTTGATTTCCGTCAAAAATATTCAACAATCCAACAGTGTCCAGTCCAATCCAATCATAGAATAGTAAATAAAATCAAGAAAAGTTTGGAAGAAAAGACTTTGTGTGGCTAAGTATTTCTCGATATTCAGCGGGCTTTTGATAAAGTCTGGCACAACGGTTTGCTATATAAATTAAAATCTTTACTACCTAGCGATATATACCTTATCCTGAAGTTCTATATTAACGAACATTCGTTCCAAGTACAAATCAATAATGATTTCTCAACCTATCACTCAATCAAATCCAGAGTTCCTTAGGGAAGTGTCCTCGGCCCCTTCCTGTTCCTTATCTTTACTGCTGACATACCTAGTACAGATGACGTCACAGTGGCGACTTTTGCAGATGATACAGTCGTCTTAGTTTCAAACAAAGACCCAGACATAGCATTTAAAAACCTGCAAAAATACTTGCATACATTAGAGAATTGGTTGACAAAATGGAAAATTAAAGTCAATAACGAAAAATGAGCCCAAATCATATTTACAATAAGAAGACGTACTTGTCCACAAGTTAGTCTAAACAATGCCCCCATTACTGTTAGAGACGTGAAATTTCTGGATTTGCATTTGGACCGAAAGCTCACCTGGAAGCAACACATTGACGCCAAAAAAACTCAGCTCAATATAAAATTAAAACAAATGAATTGGTTATTTGGCAGAAAGTCACAACTATCATTGGAGAACGAAATACTGCTTTACAAAGTCATACTAAAACCAATATGGATTTACGGCGTAGAACTCTGGGGCTGTAGCAAGCCTTCAAACACAAAAATTTTGCACACCTTCCAATCAAAAACACTGCGTATGATAGCTAAAGCCCCTTGGTATGTGAACAATTCAACCATCCACAATGACCTAGGAGTACTAACCGTAAAAGATGTCATATAACTTCAAGCCAACAGTGCCACAATTAGTAATGCAACGCACGTCAGCCAAATTATCATTGAATTATATCAGCCACCAGTGGAGGAACGTAGACTGAAGAAGACTTCTCCAGAAGACCTGGTTACATAGGTGAAATTGGAGAACTGTCGCTGGACGGTACCCAAATCAAGTCAATATTGTCATCACATTTACCAAATACTCAATGTACTGTTTATGAGTAGATTGTAAATATGCATTTAAAAATAAAAAAAAATCACGTAGATATAATTCTTTCCATTTGATCAAATAACATGTCACAATTACATGTCATATATTTAATGCATAAATGATCCCAGTGGCTTGAAAAAAATAACATCGCACAGTATCTGACACGTTTTGGAGTTTTTTCACTATTTTTAAAATGTGAAACGGGCATAGTGAGACAGCATTAAAACATGTATAAAATGTATAAATGTTTAGCTTAAATTTTATTTATTTACAACACACATTTTCGCGCAACTTAAGAGAGTTGGTATTGTAAGAAATTTTAATGTAAAAACTTTTTGTGTTTTCTACACCCAACCAAAATATTATTAATAGTCATGACCATTATGGTATATTTACTCTAAGCGGAGTGATTACCACCCACTTTCGGGTTTTTCCGATTCATTTGTTCCGGGGAATCAGTTCTAATTAATTGTGATTGGTTTTTCAGAACTTAATTACTTTATAATTTATTAACTTAATTCTATAATCTTCCTCCATTTTTTCTTATCTCTGCATATATCTATTCAACCTCTGAGTACAAACTTCCATCGTCGTCAATTATTTCGTCTCAACATCTCATTTTGGATTTTCTCTGGGTATAACTTTCACTGAACTCCATCAGGCGATTTTCTCAACTGTTTTTGGATTTCTCCTTTCGAGATATCTAAATCTAAAGATGTCTTCGTTTAAATATCCTGATTAATATTTATAATTTTAGTTTGACTTTCTGTAAACCTTGTTGTAAATTACAGTCAAATAAACTATCTATCTATCTATCTATCTATCTATCTATCTATCTATCTATCTATCTATCTATCTTATTTCTTTCCGTCTTTGAACTATTTTTCTGGAAATAATGGAAAGAAGAAGAACATATAGCAAAAACCCAAATAGATATAGAGAAAAGCATAAATTAATAAGGTACAAAATAAAAAAGGATAAAGAAAAGTGGATGATGAACATTCTGATCTGTTTCATGCTTTTTTTCTCCAGTTTTTTTTATTTTTAAGGTTGTTATTATTTTCTATTTGTTCTAAGTATCTGTTTCGGTCTTTTTCTTGTTCTTTTTCCTACTGGCATCTGTTTAAATATTTTGTTTGGTATTTCGCCTTCTTCCATTCTTTCTACATGTGCTATCCAACGCAGCCGTCCTATTTTAATGAATGTTATAATATCCGGATCCTGGTATATTTTGTATAGTTCAGAGTTGTATCTTCTTCGCCATATTCCGTTTTCTTTTGTGCCCTTATATATGTGTCGCAAGATTTTTCTTTCGAAGGTGGCTAACAACGTTTCCTCTCTTTTAGTGAGTGTCCAGGTTTCTGAGCCATATGTGAGTACCGGTCTTATTAGGGTTTTATATATTAGGCATTTTGTTTTTCTTGCAACGTTATCTGATCTTAGTTGCCTAATTAAGCCATAGTAACATTTATTTGCAATAAATATTTGCTTCTTCACTTCCTCCGTAACGTTATTATCAGACGTGACTATGGATCCCAAGTATATAAAGTTTTTTACCCCCTCTATGTTGTATTCTCCTATTATTATATTTTGTGACTGCCTTATTTCTGCGTTTTTACTTACCTGCATATATTTTGTTTTGGTCTGATTGATTTTAAGACCACTATTTTGTGCAGCTCGTTCCATTTGGTTATATGACTCTATCATTTCTCTTTTTGATCTTGCGATTATGTCAACATCATCTGCAAATGCTAGTATTTGCACGCTTTTATTAATGATTGTTCCCCGTGCATTGATTGTTGTGTCCTTCAGTATTTTCTCGAGTACGATGTTGAACAAGATTCATGATAGGGCGTCTCCCTGGCGTAGTCCCTTTTTCACATCTATTGTTTCCGTTAATTCATTTTGTATTCGGATTCTACTTTCTACTTTTAGAGATTCTTTTATTAGTTCTATTAGTTGTGTTGGTATATTAAATTCTTTTATTGCTTTTATTAAGAATTCTCGGCTTATATTGTCATATGCGCTTTTAAAGTATATGAAGAGATGATGTGTGTCGATGTTATATTCACTTGTTTTTTCTAGGATCTATCGCAGAGCAAATATCTGGTCTATTGTCGACTTCTGTCTACAGAAGCCACGAATAGATACATCTGATCGATTAATTGACAAAAAAAAATAATCTATTAATAACTAAACCGAAATGGACTAAATGGACCAACAAGTATGGACTAAATATATTGAAGATCTTTTCACGGATACAAGAACTGAACCAACACAAATTGACCTGATGAAGTTCGGCTATAAACAACTCAAAATCTAGCAGAGCGCCTAGGCCAGATAAAGTTCTCATCGAGCGTATTAGACTTATAGATGAAGACAATTTAAGCGCAATAACTATCCTTCTTAACAACATGTACAAATCTGGTGAAATACCTACAGAATGGCTACTATCGGCCTTTGTTGCGCTACCAAAAACCAAGAATCCCAAACACTGTAATGACTATAAAGTACTCAGTTTAATGTCACAATTATTCAAAACATTTTTAAAGATTATACCTGCAAGAATATTCAGAAAGTGTGAAACGGAAAAGAGTAATAAACAGTTTGGCTTTTGTAATGACTATGGAACAGTAGAAGCTCTGTATAGTTTCACAACTCTTGCTCAAAAATGTCGAGACCATCCAAAAGAACAATAAGATCTTTTCGTTGCATTTATAGACTATGAGAAAGCTTTTGACAAAGTTAAAGACAGCATGCTCCTGGAATGTCGAAGGCGAAAGGGACTCGACAAAAATGAGATTAAGAGACTGATAAATCTCTATTTGAATCAACAGGCTGTGGTAAAATAAAATGGAAACAGTACTAATCTGCAATAGATAAGTAGAGGTGTGAGACAAGGCTGGGTACTTTTACAATACTATTTAATATATATTCCGAACAGTAATTTACATAAGCACTTGAAAACTGTACAAAAGGAATAAAGATAAATGTTGAAAATATAAATAACATTCGTTATGTCGACGATACAGTCATTATCGCTGATAGTGAGAAATACCTGCAGATGCTACTAAACACAATTTGTAACACGAGGGAACAGTTTGGTTTACCAATAAACATAAAGAAAACAAAACCATGGTTATCAGTAAGAGCAGTATAATTCATAACAAGGATCCAGATAAAAAATAAAGATATTGAACAAGTGGACAAAATGTAGTACTTGGTTGTCTGGATTACTGAAGATCTAAATCCTAAATCAGAAATCCAATCAAGACTAAAGCAATCAATATAACCCTTTTAAAGATGAGGAATTTTCTGAGTAACCAAATACTCAATCTGCAAATCCGATATCGGATGGTAAAATGTGATATCCACTCTATTCTTCTTTATGGTGCTTAAGCTTGGACTGTTAATGCTGACTTAATGAGAAAGCTGGAATCTTTTGAGATATGGCTGTTATAAGAATTTTACAAATAACATGAACCGATCATATTAGGAACGAAATGTTGTTGCACACAATGAAAAGAGAAAGAGACAGCATATTTGGGGCACATACTTAGAAATGAGAAGTACGAGGTGTTGCAGCTGATTATGAAGGGTAAAATCATAGAAAAAAGGGGTCCCGATAGACGACAATAAATATCCTGGCATAAAAACATTCGTGACTGAACCGGGTTAAGCACACAGACGCTTTTAAGAAAAGCAGAAGATAGAGATGAATTTGTAATGGTTATAGCCAACCTTCATTAGTAGAGTCGATATTAGAAGAACAAGAAGAAGATGTATAATTATTATATTGTAAAAAAATATATAATTTTTATATAATAATAATAACCATTTTTAAAGTCTGTAAATATACATAGTATTATATGCATTTTTATGTGGTGAATTTTTAGTTAATATAAACCTTTATATATATAAACAAATGTTTTGACCCATTTTTAATTTCTATTCTTTTACAATAACATTTTTGCCTCTATATTTTATTTATATCTAATTGCTGGATAGCGACATCAACTATAGTCTCCTAATCTCCAACGATAAATCATAACAATAGTGTAATCACATTTTAACTGAATTGCGGATTATTTTGGTCATTTTTAACCGTTTCGATAAGGGAATATTTCACAATATCGCACGTGCAGGAGGCAAAAAATATTCGTTTTTCTATGATTTATGGTGTCGGTTTTGGTTCCCGAAAATAAAAATACATTTAAGTAAACTTTATAAAGCAATACATTTTATAAACTACTCAATAATATCAATATTAATAAGAATATTTTAGAATTTTGGATATACTCTTCTCTACTTGACTCTTCTTTCAATAACAAGAAAAGTTATAAGAATACATGGATAAATGGGAAGAAATTCTATGGATCCCAAATTCAACATAGTTTTTTCTTTCATTACCAGAAACCTCTTATCAAATATCAATATTTTAGGATTTACAGTTAAGAAAAAATAGTTAAAATATGACCAGAGAAACTTCCATTGGTCCCAAATATTGATAGGTGAGTGAAGCACCCCCAAAAAGAAGCACAAAGGAACCAAATACCGCCAAAATAAAAAACTGCTAATCCAGACCAATTGTAATCGATTCTTCATATCATTTGAAACCAAAAACCTAAATAATTATTTTTTTGTCTGAATGGCAGACAATTTGTTATTAACAATTTATTGTAAAATAAAAAAATTTAAAAGTGGGTATTACACATACTTTTTGTAGATATATTTGGCAAAAATAAACACTTTTTGTTTGTCATAATTTTATTGAAAAAAGCATCCTCTTCGAGTTATGAGCGATTTAAAAGCGAAATCAGGTCAAAAGTTAGCAATTTCAAAACATTATATCTTACGATGTGAAAAATACTTTCACCTTATCTTTTTGGATACAACCAACTTTTCATTTAACCCATACATTTTTACAATGAAAGATCACCATTTTTGTCGTTTCTTGCTTAGCGGCTAAAATGCGGATTATGTACGTATAAACTAATAAACAAATATTTTAAAACATTATTATTAACGTGCAATCACTATTATTTTAAATAATGTAAATATATAAAAAAATTAGTAATGAATAAATTTTAAGTTCATTAGAGACATAAGATCGATTAATTCATCAAGTATTTCAGTGTCATCAGATGTTATTCCTCGCTCAATTTTATGGTTTTTGCATTTATCTAACAATAAAACACTGAAACTTTTGTTTTTCCACTTCCACAAAATTTATTTTAAATTATTATCACTACAGCTATTTCGGCAGAGTACCTTTCTCAAGTGATCTATTTTTGGTAGGTGTTTACACTTTATAGTCTTTAACTGAATAAGTTGATGAGGGGAGAACTGTTTGTACCAAGTAGATCATTCAGAATTATGTCTGTATATTTTAATTTGTTGATATCCATAGATTTTAGTAAAGATAGCTTAAGACCTTTATTTTGAAAGTGAAGGACTTGTAATTCGTCATTAAAAGAATGATTATGATCTAGAAGGTGAAGTGCGTACGTAGAGTCTATTTTCGATTATTGAGAGCCCTTTTATGCTCTACTATACGTTTGAAAAAAGTTCTACCAGTTTGACCGATGTAAGTTTTTGAGCAGTCGCCACATTTAAGTTTGTATACACCGCTGTGTAATTGCTTTTTCTTTTTACTTTTGTTGTTCTTACTATATTTGCCTTAGTTGTTGTTTGTTCTAAAAGCTGGTGTTATTCCTTTCTTTTTTATTTGTTTGGCTATTTTTGTTGATACCTTGCCTGTATATGCACTCGAGCAGAAGGTGCTGGGTTTTTTCTCTGGTGGTGGAAATACTAATTTCAGGGCTTGGTTGTGTAGTTTTTGATTTAATATTTTATTTATTATGTGTTCGCTGTACACATTGTTTACTGCTATTTCAACATCATCATATAACGGGAGTCTTACGGCGATTGCCGCTTCCCGCATATTAGCCTCCATCTTTTCCTATCTCTCCAATCTCCCTCTTCTAAGCCTCTAGATTGCATTGTTTTTGTAATTTCTCTTCTCCAGGAATTTGGTGGTCTTCCCCTTTTCCTTCTTTCTGGCGGAACATACATTAAGGCTTTCTTTGGCCACCGCTCCTCCTCCATTCTCATCACGTGACCATACCATTGTAATTGCCTTCCTTGTATTCTATCTGAAAGAGTATCTCTAATTCCTGTACGGTTTCGTATTTCCTCATTCCTGATTCTTTCCATTCTCGATACTCGACATGACCTTCTAAGATAATCCATTTCCACAACGTCTACTTTATCTCGTTCATTCTTTGTCATCGTCCAACATTCGGCACCATATGTGGTAATTGGTTCTACAATTGCTCTGTATACGCAAAGTTTGGTATGCATCTTTATTTTATTAGACCACAGTAATGAATTCAGTATTCGGATGCATTTTTTCCCTTGGGTTATTCGGTTTTGTACGTCTATCTTAACTCTGCCATCTGCTGATATGATGCTTCCTAGATATTTATACTGGTTGCAGCCTTTTATGACTGCGTTTTCAAGCCTCAGATCTGTGGTATTTCCTAAAATTTTTAAATATTTTGTTTTGCTTATGTTTACAGTAAGCCCCCATTTGGCATATTCCTCAAATAATTTTCGATTTATATAATTTATATCTTCCTCATCGGTTACAACCACCACCTGATCAGCTGCAAATAACAATGTATACAGAGTTTCTTGTCCCACTTCGATGCCCATAAATCTACATTTATTTCTCCAATTCCTCAATGCTTCTTGGACGTATATTTTAAAGAGTGTCGGTGACAAACAGCATCCTTGCTTTAGGCCTTTAGTGACTTTAAATTCATTTGAGGTTCTGGTTTCAATTTTTACACAACTAACTGCATTTTCGTACAATTTATATATCGCTCGGATATACGTCGAATCCAATCCGGACCTTTCGAGGACCTCAAACATTTTCTTTAACGGGTTTACTGCTATTTGCCCAATATTCAGTTCTATCTCGAAGTGTAGGATGGGATGATGAATTGTGTATAGTCGTGTCAGTATGGCTGGGTTTATGAAATACGGAGAACTCATGTCTGTTTGAAGTCTGGATAATTTTTAAGTCTAGAAAATTTATGAATTTATTCTGTTGTGTTTCTATTGTGAATTCAATATGACTATGGAGTAAATTATTATACGATAAGAATTGGTCAAGTTATCTGTTAATTCCTGTAAAATATACCAGTACATCGTCTATGTATCTCCACCAATACAAAAACTGTTTGAATATGGGATGTTTTGAAATCTTTGTTTCTAGATAGTCCATAAAAATATCTGATAGCAATGGGCTTAGATGATTATCCATTATCGTTCCTGCACTGTTATTTGTATATATTTGATTATTAAATTTAAAGAAGTCCTTGCTTATGCAAATTTTAAGATGTAAAATTTCAGACGTAATAATTGGATTTGTAATATTATGGTCTAAAAGGTCTTTTACTAGAACAAAAGGTTCTGTAGGAGGAATACTAGGAAAAAGGTTTTTGAAGTCAAATAAAATTAAGGTAATTAGTTTGTTAGGTAATTAAAAATGTTTTATTTTCATAACTAGTTTTATTGTATGTTTTACGGTAAATTCAGAAGAAAATTTTGTGTTATAAAATAATCTCTAACAGTTTTCTTGGTAGTTTATAAGTCAGAGCTGTATAAAGAACTACAGGTCTTATTGGGTGATCAGCTTTATGTAGTTAGTAATAAAAGAGTATATAAGAGTATAGAAATATATCTATATATATATATATATATACATATAAGAGTATATACTATAGGAGTTTAATAAATTTTGTAGAAGTTTCAAAAACAAAAGTTTTCAGTGTTTTATAGGAAGATAAAATGAATTTCCATCAAGTTTCGGTAATTTGTTAACATGATAGCCGGCATTATCTGTTATTAATTTGTCTCGTTACTTTTAAATACTAGCCGCGCTTTTTCATCAAATTTTGTTTAACCAAATGATCTCATCGCACACTCAGCAGAAACGATGTTTAGGCTTAGCCGATAAGATTTGTGGTATAGATTCCTCCTAACTAAATTATTAATAAATAAAAAAATTGAATTGTTAAGTATGTGTCCTTAACAGTAGGTATGCTAACCTTATTATATTTTTTATCAACTAAGGTGACATATTTTTATTAAGTTTCAATACGATATTACTGTCGGTCTCGCAAAGCCAGATTATTGTATGATTAGAGGGCGACTATTCTCAAAATCTGTCTCAAAGTCGTCTGCTGGGAAGGAATGTACAAAATATTTTATTTTTACATTGTAATTATGACCTATCAGTACGTGTCAAATGTGTCAAGTGTTCTTTTAATGAATATTTTGATTTGCTATGTTTGTTTATGGTATTGTTCATAATGCGCATAAGTCCAATTTTCCAAATTTTCGTTACATATTTTTTGCATCTCATAGAGTCTCTTAGCATTTACCGGAACTACTACACTCCCCAAAACGACACACTACCTAACTTCACGACGCAACAGTCTCGCAGGCTTAGTCTTGTTCTTGCTCAAATTTTGAACGGTCAGTCTTGATTGGAAACCCATTATCAATGTATTTTCCTAATTTTAAATGTATATATAAATGTGAGTTTGATTAAATACATTATGAACGTAGTGATCCTGCAGTGGAATCTTAGGCTATGTCATGCATTCGCATTATATGAAAAGTTGGCTACATTCAAAAAAATAAGTTTAAACTATATGTCTTAACAAACGTTTTGCGAGGCTGTACATGACGATTGATTTAGAAAAAGCTAATATATGCCAACATTGCCAACTTTTGGCCTGATTTCTCTTAAGCCGCTCATAACTCGAAGAGGATGCTTTTTACATAAAAATACCAAGTAACAAAAAAGTTTGTTTTTGTCGAATTTAGCTATAAAAATACCTATTATAGTTTGAAATACCTATTTTTACCTTTTTTTTATTTTGCAATTGTTAAGAAACAAATTATCTGCCATTCGTACAAAAAAACATAGGTTTTGTATCTTAAATGATATAAAGCAATGATTACAATTAGGTTAAATCAGTAGTCTTTTATTAAGACGTTATTTGGTTCTTTAAGACAACAAGAGGAGCTACGTACCAATTTGTAATACTATAGGACCTCTCCTTTAAGATAAACGGTATCAAAAATTCAACGAGGTATTTTCTTACACGAAGAGAAACCTCTGGTCAAGTTTCAAGATTCTAGTATTTGTCTTTAAGTAAGAAAAAAAAGTACAATAATATGAGAAGAAGATTTATAGACCACAAATTCAATATATTTCTTTCTTACCCCCAGATAAACTTACGTACCATGTTTTAAGTCTATTGGTCCTCTCTTTTAAAAAGAAAATAAGCAGACCTTTTGACCCTCAATATTGCCCAATTGATTCAATCAAGAGCAACATCCGTAACACGTTTTAAAACTGTAGCTACAATTACCCTAAGTGAAACGTTTATACCAAGTTTCATAACGGTAAGACTTTTCCTTAATTAAGAAAGCATAAAGTACTAGCAAAAATAAGAATTAAAATAGCACCTAAATAACACCAAAACATTTTTTACAGGAAATCACCGAGAAAAATTTATACAATCACTGTGGAACGACTCTACAAGAGAAATGTACAAAAGGAGGCTCGCACAGAAGATGCAGATGAAACAAATAGACGAAATCGATGATATAAACGCGAGCTGGGAGAAAATTAAAAACAACATTGAAGAAGCAGGAACAGAAGCTCTAGGAAAACGCAAAGTCATACTGAACAAAAGAAACAACAACAGTACACCATGGTTCAGAAAATAAATAAAAGAGAAATGTAAAGAGAAACGTGAGGCCTACAGGAAGTACAAAACATTAAATACTCCAGAATCCCGAGACACCTACAGAAGATTACGAAATGAAACAAAGCAGTTGGTAAAAAGAACAAAAAATAAACATTGGAAACAGTTTACAAAAAGGATGGAAAGCGACTTCTACGGTACACAAAAACAAATATGGAGATTCATAGGAAATCAACGAAATAAATGGTAGAATTGAAGGAACACAATAACATACCAGTAAATTAATGGGAAATATACCTGACGGAACTGTTTAAAGAAAACGAAAATAATAATCAACACAATAACCTACCTGAATTAAGACACAAAATAGACATTAGTTTTCAGAAAGTAGATATAGCCATAAATTTACTCAAAAATATAAAGTCACCAGGACTAAACAGAATAACTAACGAGCTTTTAAAACACGGAGGAGAAAGTATAACCCTAGGGATGACAAAACTTATACACAAAATATAAGATTATATCTGTGGTCTACATATATATATATATATATATATATATATATATATATATATATAATATAGACGACGTATTTGTAGTATAAGACAAATCACAGAAAATGCCATTGAATACAATAAACCAGCATATCTATGTTTTATAGACCTGACAAAGGCTTTCGATCGCATCCAAGTCGAAGACGTCTTACATCTACTATATAAAAAAAACCTACCAATCAATATTATACAAACCATCGAAAACATTTACTTCCATAATCGAATACCGGCAAAGATAAATAAAAACTAACACAGTGTATACCAGTACAAAGCGAAGTCAGACAGAGTGACTCGTTAAGCCCACTTCTCTTTAATATAATAATGGACGAAATAATACAAGCAGTATTATTTATATTTAAGGTCATTACAGTTATATTAAAGGTCATGGTTACAGAATGTAGAACAAAGAATCCAAATATTATGTTATGCAGACGCCGCCGCATTAATCGCAGAGTCAAAAGACGAGCTCCAAAGATTAACACACAGCTTCAATATAACAGCCAAGAAATATACTAAGATAATATCAAAAAAAAAACCAAGTGTATGATAAAACCTAAATATTCGCTACGATGTAAAATCGAAATTTATCGGAAAATAATCAAGCATAAAGCAAGGTTTAGCAAACACCTAAGACAAGACACCAAAACAAGAATCTATAAAGCAGCAATTAGACCTATATTAACATACACGGCGGAGACAAGACTTGACACATCTAAAAAGAGACGACTTCTAGAAACAACAGAGATGAAAATACTTCGACGAATATCAGGGAAAAGTCTATTGGATAGGGAGAGAAGCGAAAACATAAGAGCATGCAATATAGAAGACATAAATTGATGAGCGAAAAAACGGAAACAGGAGTGGGACGAACACATTAGTAGAATGGTAGAGTCTAGGATAGTACGACTAACATGAGATAAGTCACCAAATGGACGAAGAAGTAATGGCAAACCAAGAAAAAGATGATGCGATAATTTAAACAATTTAGGAGGCCAACAGTAAAGAAGAATCAGGCTTTAAAGGCTACATACTAGAAGGAAGACAAAGAAGAAGAAGTATAAGAATATAAGAAGAAGAAGATACAAATTCAATAAGCACTCCTCTATAACTTGGTACCTTGCTCTCTAGATACCAAGTTATTACAGCTGTGAGATTTTATCCGAAATAGTTGCGCGGCTGCACAAATATGACAATTCCTTTGCCCTTTCTGCTATTTACCAGTTCGTGTTAAATAACAACGAAATCGTCCATAAAATTCATGGTAGCTAATTGATCAGAAATTTTACTGTTTCATCCACCCGGTTGCACTACTGTCACTACTCCATATTGACTAATCAATTGCTAAATATCTCTTACTAAGTCAAAGTGAATCAGTAACTGTTTTTATAATCATGAAAAAATATATTTTTTATTTTTTTATACAATCGGTATATATTAATTATTGTAATTTATAACACTGTTCAGTTTTTTTACAGCTATTTCTCAATGATATTGTACAAATATTAATTTGGTACCTCTGATAAGTTGTTGTCAAAATATAAACGTTACTGTTTTTCCACATCATAGCTGAAATATTTTTTATGGTTTTCAAATCGAGGTTCCAAGGGACACTTTTTGGAGAAATTTTGAAATAATTTTTTGACTTTGCTTTACTGAACCGCAATAACCAATGTTGTACAATTCAAACGGTTACATTTGTACTTAAATACTAATCAGCTGTATATTATAATATATGTTTCTTATTTTTATATTTGGTAATGAGATATTTGATTATATTACCGCTTCGGTCTCCCATACTCCCAAGAAATTTTCTACATCGGTCTCTATCTTCAGCTGCTCTAAGGGTTTCGCAGAATGACTGGCCGCTGAATTCTAAATTTTGCTGGACTATCGGATTGGTGACCACCCTATTGTTCTTCTCTTCAGAAAGTGTCCAGAAACAATTAATCTCTCTAAGGTATGGTCACCTCTGCGAATTTCGTGACCAAAGAACTATAGAAATCGCTGCAGACATGTTGTGGCAGCCTTTTTTTAACGTCAAATCGGTTAAGAATCGAAAGGTTTGTCCGATGAGCTGTCCAAGATATGTGCAGCATTCTTCTCCAACACCACATCGTAAAAGCATAAATTTTTTGACGATCTTGTGCGCGAAGAGTTCAAGTTTCTTCCCGGTATAGAAATATTGAGTATACAAGTGCATTCACTAATCTTTTCTTAATTTTTTCAGAGCTAGACCTCTCTTTCCAAACTTAAGTTAGGCGACTCATCGCATTTTTTGCCTAACCAATGCGTGTCCGAACTTCTGCTTTGCAGTGGCGATCGTTAGAAATACTAGATCCGAGTCAGTTAAAGCTATCTACTATCTGGTATTCATGTAAGTGGTTACTCAGCTACATATTGAATCTATGCATCACCATTATTTTCGTGTTGGCTTTATTAATTTTAGGACCAACTTTAATGCTGTCCAACTTAACTCTTTGCAGAAGATCTAGTATTTCTTGCCAATTTGCTACTGTAAGTGTAGTATCATCAGAAAATCTTATTTGTGTTTGCTCCACCGACCCATCCTTCTAAAGCTACCCTCATGACATGTTCAGCATAAATATTAAATAAGTCAGGTAACAAAACTTTTCTAACTACTCTCCTTCCGCTCTAAATTGGCTTGAGAACTTTTGATCTAATGGTACTGTTGCCGTTTTTGACTGGTACAGATTTTTAAGTACCACCAAATTTATCGGTGCACCCATCTCCAATAAAATGAACCAAATATTTATCCGGCTTATAAAATTAAATGCCTCTTGGTAATCAACAAAGCATACTATCATAGGTGTTTAAAATTCTCTGGATTTAAGTTAATAAAGTTATCTCGGATTAAGGATTTGCTCAAACCTGTGTACAAGCCTTGCTTTTTCCTGTAGTATTTGATAATGCAGGTAAGTTTTACCTAATCGAAGAAGTTAGGCTAAAACGTCTTTTGATTAGAGCCACCCCTTATACTTAAAATCTTCTCTAGTTTTTAATTCAATCTTTATTAAGTTGTAAATATATGGGTTCCTTAAAATAGATTTTTCTAGATACAATTTGTTTACAGTCCTTTTTATTAAAATAAAAACTGTGCTAATTTAAATGTTTCCTCCAACAGTAAAATTTTATCTTTCTTACCCACAGATGGGAGTGAAAATGTGTCATGTATTGTTATGCAATCCTAAAATTACGTATTCGTCTCTTGGTTATGATCGAAATTCCAATCTCCTGGGAATCAGTTCGCATTCCACCCTCATCACGATGCAATTGAATATTCTGCATAAATTTGTGCTTTTCTTTTTGTCCTTTGCTCAGTGTTATTTCAACGGGTATATTATCCCGGTCTGGGTATTTATATTTTTTAGTTTATTAAACGCTTGACTAAATTTCATAATAAAGCAAAGTAAAAAGAATTATCCGTCTTATATATATATATATATATATATATATATATATATATATATATATATATATATATATATATATATATATATATATATATATATATATGTATATATATAAATATATATATATATATATATATATATATATATGTATATATATAAATATATATATATATATATATATATATATATATATATATATATATATATATATATATATATATATATCAGGCGTTTGACAAACTAAAGAGAAAGAAGGAAAATGATCCAAGACTTAAAATTATAAGAATGATAGAAATAACAATGCGAGATTCCCAAGCAATACTAGACATCGGAAGAGAAAGAACAGAAATAATAAAAATACAAAATAGAGTAAGACAATGAGATGCGCTCTCAACAGTACTATTTATTCTATCACTAGACAAGATAATAAAAAACCTGTCAAACGCAGAAATTATAAACAAGAATGTAGTGCAAATAATATGATATGCAGACGATATAACCATAGTAGCAACAGATAAAAAATCATTAAAGAAAACCTTCCAAGAAATAGAAAACGAAGCAAAACTGGGAGGTTTGAAAATAAATGAAAATAAAACCAAATTTATAAACGTAAGCAAGAAAAAAAAAAGACACAAATGACAGAACTGACAATAGATGCAGACAGTTTCGAAGAGGTTGAATCATTTAATAACTTGGGAGTATTAGTCAACAGAAGAAACGAAAGTGTAGATATGAAAAAAGAGAAAAAAGTTTAGGGATAAGAAAATGAGCCGAAACACATAAATGAAAAGCTACAAAACGACCATAAAACCAATAGTAGCATATGCTGCAGAAATATTTACATTAACAGCAAGAGGAGAAGAGCAATTGAAAGTTTTTGAGAGAAAAATTATCAGAACAATACCGGGACCAAAGAGGGTAAATAAAGAGAATGCAAGACAATGGATGAAAATCACGAAATACAAAAATGGATGGGTCAAAAGAACATAGTTAGAGCAACAAAAGCACAAAGAATTAGATGGTATAAACATATATTGAGAAGAGAAAAGATCAATCCGTTAAGAGTTATAACGGAATAGATACCACCAGGTAAGAGAACCAGAGGGAGACCTTAACTCAGATGGAGGCAACAAGTAAAAAATACTTAAGGAGTATGTAAATTAGAAATGTAGAAACGACAATCAAACAGAGGGAAAAATAGAGAAAAGTAGTAGAAACAGCAAAGTCACACCAGAAACTGTAAAACCAAAGCCAGAATGGGATGATCACCCACACAAAAAGGATCTTCAAGTGAAAACAGCTTCAGCTTCTTCGGGAGCGTATAGCTTATATATATATATATATATATATATATATATATATATATATATATATATATATATATATATATATAGATATATATATTTATATATAAATTTGTTTATTATTTTAATTTGGTTACTAAATGAATTAGTATTCGTATATTAAAATTATTATTAGTTCAAAATCAGTAGAATGTTGATCTACGGTTCTAGTATTAAGCTTAGTATTTTTAAATGAAAACTTTTAAGGTGTTTCTAAAAACAGCTAAAGTTTACCTAGAGTCAAATTATAATAAAATATGTATGATTAAGATGACACATTTTAAAAAGAAAAAATCCTGCAACAATAATAAGACCAATATCAAAGAACTCTGATAGATTCTGCAATTGTCTCGACATCGTCAGCAAAAGCTAACAGTACCTTCGCACACTGGGCCGTGAAGCTATTTGTTAATTCTGGTTGTGTTTAAATAACAAATGGGAAAGTGGAAATATTTTATATCAACACAATAGACACTTTGTTAATTACTAGACTTGTCGGTCTGTTAAAAATAAAACACTTAATTATAGAAAATTAATGGGAAAAACCCCGTAGTTGGCTGTATACCATCGTTTAAAAAAAACACACATCGTTGTGGTATAAAAAACATAGTTAAAACTTTATAAAAAGTGTCGTCAAAATTTAAGTACTAGTATAACGATTTCGATCTGAACAGATCATCCTCAGTGCCTTGTGTAATTGTAGCTAACAATAAAGTTATATGTGAGACCTCCTATATGGGTTTACATCATTCCAAATGTTACATTTTGATTATGTTGTGACTCTAGGTCGATGACAATGGATAAATTTTAATTACTTTAGGGACTACATGTCTCCCTGCTCGATTTTTAACAAGTGGTACTTGTCAGTTAAAACGACACAGACCAACTGGCTGAGGCTGAGGTGACAGGAATATAATTTAAGAAGACAGCTGAACGTGACTAGGTGAAGGTGTGTTCCGAAACTAATGTAATTTTTTAATTGTGAAATTATAAAATTTATTTTGTTGTGATAATACTAATATCTTATTAATGACCCTGTAGTTAAAATTAAATTTATTTGAATGATAAAATTTATTGTCTTAAATCAGCAAATCTCTATTATTGAAAAAGAAATGAACTATTAAATTAATGGGATTAATGTTTAAGGTTGAATTTATGACATCATAAGTGGTGAGAAAGTGATAAAGGTAGAAATGAAAGGAAGTGATGTGATACTATCCACATAAAAGTGTAGAAAGTGTATGAAAAAATTGCTATATACTAAAAGATTAAGTTGAAATCCAATGAAATGGAAGTGAAAAATTATTTTTGATTGGGTAATGGTGGTGGGTAATGGTGGTTGCCTAGCAACGGTAAAAGAACTGTAAATCTCTAGGAGTTAAAAAATGAATAGTCTATTAAAAGTTTTATGAGAAATGATAACAGAATATGATATTCTAACTATTATTATATTGTAGTTTTGATAGTGTTAATATGAAATTACCTTATTGTGCAGTATGTTGAATGAATATAAATGAAGCTGTGAATGAGTGAGCGAAAATATTAATATAGGGAAGAGGAAATGTAAAATGTTTGATATGTATGTGAATATGTATTAAAGAAAAATGAAATAATAGAGACTATATGTTGAGTTAGTTGTGAGAAGATTAGATTGACTGTATATCTGAGTTGGTTAAGTGAAATATGTATTATAAGTAGTAGTGGGGTCCACAGACTGAAAGTGTTGAAGGGATGTGTAGTGATAAAAGATGGAGTTTTGATTGTAGTGATGGAGTTTAAGTTTAAAGTTAATGATTGAAGTTAATAATGAAGAATATTATTGAAAAAGTAAAAAGACAAGTAAGGAGACCCCAAGAAGTAAGAGACATGAGGAGAGAATATGTGAAAAAGACAGACGAAGAGTCACAGAAGAACTGGCAGAAGGATGACAAAAAGAACAAACCGTCATGGGATCAGATGGTATAAGAAGAAGTAGTATGATGAATAGAAAGACAAAAAATGAGGAGGTGGAAAATTGTTGGTATGGTATGTGTCATGGAATGGGTAAGAAACTATCATGGGATAAGATGGTATAAGAGGAAATAGTATGATGAATAGAAAGACAGAAAATGAGGGGGTGGAAAATTGTTCTTAATTATAGCTTAAACGTTTCGACTATTTGCCATTTTCAATACTTTAATTATTTTGAACATTACATAATACGCAATTACATTTTATGTCTGCACATTTTGATAGTTTAACATGAAATTCCATAAACTATTAAAACTGTCATCCATTAAACTATGAAAACGTGCAGACAAAATATAATTGTTTATGTAAATGTAATATTTAAATAATTAAAGTGCTTGTGGGAAATGGCAAACAGCCGAAATGTTTAAGCAATAATTAAGTGTTTTATTTATAACAGTCCGACAAACCCAGGAAAAAAAGTTTCTATTTAAAAATTCACGGTCAAGAAATAATAAACATTATATATATATATATATATATATATATATATATATATTATATATATATATATATATATATATATATATATATTATATATATATATATATATATATATATATATATATATATATATATATATATATATATATATATATTGAGTTATATTTCCTTATATACCCATACATTGCTTTATTATTTTATTTCTGAATTATCCCTGTCTAAAAATACATAAAGATCTCCTCGTATCCATCTTAACTGTCTCTACCCGTTTCTTGTTTTTTTTTTTCAGTTATTCTCCATATTTAAGCGCCATAAAGGAGAGTATCATTCTAGTCGCTAGCACCTATTTTAAACACAAGACCATACAAAAGGTAACCTGGACCTCTCCTGATGGAAGAACAACGAGTCAGATTGATCACATATTAATAGATGCAAGGCATAGAACAGACGTAATAAACTGCAGAAGTTATAGAGGCTTAAACATAGACTTAGATCATTGAGTAGTGATCTTAACATTGAGGGCTAGATTTTTAAACATCAGTAAAGAAAATAAAATGGATACAAAAAAATGAAATGTGCAAAAGCTGAAAGATGCGACAATTACAGAACGGTACTCGGAAAACATCACCAACAGGCTAAGAATCAAAATGTAAGTGAACCAGCGTAAGGCCAGCCAGATATGGACTCTTACTGGACCAGAATATAGGAAGACATTGAAGAAGCAGAGAAAGGTGAAAAAGGAACAGAAATTTGTGCCCGCAAAAATCATTGTTTTGATGATAAATACAAAAATGCAACACAAGAAAAAAATTAAGCCTTTAGAAAGATGCTTACCCGACGAACCAGAATAACTGTAGAGAATTACCAAACAAAGAGAAGGGAAGAAAAAAGGATGCACAAAAAAAACAAAACCACCTGAATAAGGAACTTAAATATATAGAAAACCTCAACAGAGAGAAACAACTCAGAGCATTCTATAAGAAAGTTAACATCAACAAAAAAGAATTCAAGTCAACCACAAGACAATGTGCAAAAGTCAGAATAGCGACCTATTAACAACAAGATAAGATGTACTGAATAGACGGGTGGAATACTTTAACCAGGCACTTAATATAGAGAAAGAAGAAGAAAACCTGGAAGACGAAAGGGATGAGGTAACGGGAACAGACAAGAGTTAAGAGAAACCACCAACGATTCTTAAAGTTAAAGATGCAGTTAAAAAACTAGCCAGAAACAAATAACCCGGAATAGATAATCTCCCAGCTGAACTATATAAAGAAAGTGGCCATGATACCATAATGGCATTACAGCAGCTTATAAAAGAAATATGAACACAAAAATCTCTCCCCAAGGATTGGAATATTGGAATACTTTGCACCATACACAAAAAAGTAAATGTCTTTGACTGCTCTAACCACAGAGGAATTAAGCTTCTAAATGAAGCGTATAAAATATTTTCCGTAGCACTATATCCCGTATGTCACCATATGCAGAACGAATAGTATTAATTATACCGGGCTGGTTTCAGAGGTGATAAATCGACAATTATTCATCAGATTGCAACCATGAAACAAATTTTATAAAAAAACACTGGAATATGGCATTGATACTCATCATATACTTATAGACTACAAAGCAGCCTGAATCAGATTGCAATCCTGAAACAAATTTTATAAAAAAACACCGGAATATGGCATTGATACTCATCACATATTTATAGACTACAAAGCAGCCTACGACTCTGTATATAGAAGAGAAATGTTCAAAGCAATGAAAGAGCTAGGAATACAAATCAGTTGGTAAATTTAACAAAAGTAACTCTTAAAACAGTTGAATGTAGAGTACGAATTCAGGGGAAACTGTCCGAACCTTTTAAAACAAATAAGGGGCTGCCCCAGGGAGACCCTCTCTCCTGTATACTGTTTAATCTGGCTCTAGAAAAAGTAATACGTATGTCAAAATCACAACCACTGGTTTAATATATAATAAATCAGTGCAAATCCTGGCCTATGCTGATGATATCAATATTGTTGGGAGAACGGAAAACGTTGTACGAGAGTTGTATGTAGCACTAAAAGAATCAGATACAAAAACGGGTTTAATAATGAATACCAACAAAACGAATTATATGAAAATAAGCACGCAACCACGAATCCCACAAACACTTGTTATAGAAAACGACGTCATCGAAGCAGTGAACGAATTTGTATACTTGGGAACGCTCCGTATCACTAAAAATATTACTACCGCAGAGATAAACCTCAGAATTTGCACGACCAACAGATGCTGTTTTGGGCTCAATCTTCTCCTTAAAATCTTAATTATATCGAGAAATATAAAAATAAAACTCTACAAAACAATAATACGCCCAGTCCTTACATATGGTTCAGAGACCTGGACTCTAACAAAAAATAATGAAAACGTGTTAGGATGTTTCAAAAGAAAAGTACTAAGGTGAATCTGTAGAGCAGTGAATGACAATGGAGTGTGCAGAAGACGAGACAACTTCGAACTTTATAGAATATACCAGGAACCTGATATCGTAAAACATATTAAGATAGGACGTCTGAGGTGGATAGGGCATGCAATGCGGATGAAACAAAATGACTCAGCTAGAATAAGGCTCCTCGATAGAGACATTGGTTAAAGGATCACATCGATGAAGACATGAGAAATATTGGAATACATGCTTGGCGGAGAAAGGCGATGGATAGGGACGACTGGAGAGAAATTCTTAAGAAAGCTAGGACCCACGAAGGGAATAATGATGATTATGATGTATTAACATTCATTTTGCAATCCTTATATTGTTCTTTGTCAGTCGCCATTAACATCTTGTCATCAGAAAATTGGAGTGAATAAGTACATTCGTACATTTATCGTCAAGTTCTATATCCATTCTATATACCTTTTTTTTCCTTTTCAGTACTGCTGCAACATATATCTTGAATATTTTGAATAAAATCCTTTATAAAAGGTATATAAAAAACCCAGTTGGGCTATGTTGCATTGACAAAACGTTTTCGGAATAAATATTCCATCATCAGTGTCCTAAAATAGTATTTAACCACTTAATTAAAAAGAACATGAAAAGATTTAAGTTTTGACTAAGGTTAATGTAAAAGTGTGGTTAATACTTACACATTAATACATGGATGTAGCCACTAAATATGTGGGTAAAAACCCTTTAAAAATTATTAAATAAGATTTGATCTACATTATGTCTAATTTACATTTAAGATGTTAAAGTTACCGTTGGATAGGTAACAGGGCGACGTATGACTCTACATTAGTTGCGAGTCCTGAGACGGTATGTCTACGAGGACTTTGTCAAAGCAACTGATTGAAATGACAATTTTGGCAGGTTAAGACGGAAGTTATGACAGAGCAGTCAGTGTAACTGTATATGTCTATTTAAGACAGAAGCCAACGTTGTTTAAAAATTGTGAAAGTTGAAATAAAATGAAATTATAACAGTATCAACCATCAATGTTATTGTTTTAAATTATGTATGTGAAATGAAATTGTGGTGAGAAAATTATGTGATTATAGTTAGGCAACCAACTATAGAGTGTCGAGTGGTGTGATGAAAAGATTCTTATATAAGGCCCTTTATGTTTTAATAACATTTGGTACCTGGAAAAAGGAAACTAGACACTGGTGGAAAGTTGGATTCTTGAAAAAATATTGGAATTGATATATTTAATATGTGAGGATGTTGTTCAATGAATGAAATAAAACTATTATGATATAAAGTTCATGTAAAAATTAACGTACAACTCAATTATATTAGGCCCTGTATGTCAAAAAAAAAAAAAAAAAAAACAACATTTGGTACCTGGAAAATGTAAAACTTCTTGAGTTGTAAGTTCATGAATATGAATATCTGATTGGATGTTGACAAACTGAGTGAAGTAGTTATATTTTGTGTGTTGACTAGTATGAAATGGACAAAATTTGAT
The DNA here is from genome assembly GCF_040954645.1 of Diabrotica undecimpunctata. Taxonomy (NCBI): domain Eukaryota; kingdom Metazoa; phylum Arthropoda; class Insecta; order Coleoptera; family Chrysomelidae; genus Diabrotica; species Diabrotica undecimpunctata. The sequence continues at coordinate 66,906,720 of NC_092810.1, read as the reverse complement.
GGTTGAAAGTGGTTTTGTAATATATTGGTCGTAAAGTACTTAACTTATAACTTGAGAAAAAGCCCTATCTGTTATAAAGCAACACTAGGTACATAGGAAGATAAAAGATTAAGTTATAAGTTGGTGAGTTGAATGAACTATTGGTCTATATTGACTATAATAGTAAAATGAAATTGTTGTATGTGGCTCTGTTAAATTTGAGTAAAGAGAATGAAAATTAAGGTGTTATGAGAAAATTGTGATAAACGGATAGACTACGAAAGGCTGAGGTCCCCAGAGAACCGAAGCCAAACCCTGAGGGAATTGTGTAGAGAAGTAACATAAGAATTTAATAATATGGAATGGGTGGTGGATGATGGATGATCTGATCTGAATTTGGGAGTGTCGAAATAGAAGCATAGAACGTATTGGTTATAGTGATTAAGACATGAAGTTTGGGTTGAAAAGAAAAGAGTGGGATAGGTAGAAAGTAAGATGTATTGGAAGAAAGGTTGTTAGAGTGAACTAAGGGAGATGAGTATTAGGTGAACTAATAATTAATATGGAATTAAATTGTAGAAGTAAATTGGGGATGTAAGTTAGGAGAATAGTTGGCGATGGAGAGGGAGAAAATCTCGATTGAATGAAACATGACGATTAACGCAATTTGGGCTTTTTTGTTTTTCTTTAAGAATTTCAAGATCTTCATATAAATCTAATTTGAGGAAATTTTTTTGGGAGATATTGTGGATAAGTGAAACGTCTTCTGGGATATTGAGGGTGTGGTTGTGCTCTTTGAGATGTTGAGAGAAAGTGGAAGTATTTTCTCTTTTTATGTGCTCTAGAGAGCGTAAAGAAAGAGATCTGCATGTTCTACCTATGTAGGTGGCATTGCAATCTGAACATTTAAGTCTATATACTCCACTCCGGTTCATATAGTTGATAGGATCTTTGGAATTAGAGATGTGTTGTCCCAAGTTGTTGGGTACTTTGAAAGAAACATGGGTGTTTTCAACCGAACGTTGGATTAGATTTCGAATATCTCCAGAAAGACTTTCATGGTAGAAAGGGAGTGAAACATAGTTGGGTTTGGTGGTAAGGTCTCTGGGGAACGCAGTCTCCCGCAGGGTCTTAAGGCGTTTTTTGTGGATGAGTTTGTTGATGATGTTGTGATCATATCCGTTGTTGACTGCTATTTGTCTGAGTATATTTAGTTCTTTTTTGTAGTTTGAATCTGACAGTGGAATGCTTTCTAGACGATGGATGTAACTATGAAAAGCTGCGTATTTATGTGACATGGGATGGTTGGATGAAAATGGAATTACGTGGTCAGTCTGTGTGGGTTTCCTATAGATACTGAAGTCGAAGTGGTCATTTAATCTGGTAATGGTTAGATCAAGAAAATTAATTGACATGGAAGATTCTAGTTCCATGGTGAACTTGATATTGGGATGAATTTGGTTGATTTTGGAAAGTAAAAGTTCAGCTGAATTGGAATTACCTAAAATGAAGACTAAACAGTCATCAAGATAGCAAAACCAGTGTAGTATTTCAGGGTTTTTCATGATCTGAGTGGATTCTAAATGATCCATAAAGACATCAGCTAATAGAGGGGAGAGACAGCTGCCCATGGCTAAGCCATCAGGTTGTCTATAGTAATTGTTGTTAAAAACAAAGAAATCTTGATCTAAACAAAGTTGTAATAGTTGGATAATGTAGTTAGTAGTAGATGAGGTAATGGAGTTGGCTCTTAGAAGTGAGTGAACCAGATTAATTGTTTCTAGTTTGGTGACAGAGGTAAATAGATTGCTAACATCAAATGAAAGCATAGTGGTGTTGGGGTGAAGATTAATGTGTTGTAAATTATTGACTAGGTGACTAGTATTTTTGACTGAGAATCGAGGGGTGAAGTTCGTCATATTGTTAATTAGATTCAATATAAATTTTGATAGGATGGAAACTGGAGTGTTTATGAAACTAACAACTGGACGAATGGGAATGCCCTCCTTGTGTATCTTAGGTAAACCATACAGTCTGGGTGTCAAAGGGTTGCTTGGGATTTTATAGTATGGTGCAAAATGTTCAGAGAAAAAGTCTGTGAAAAGTTTAATGTTATCTTTTAATTTGTTTATGAACTTTTTAGAGGGGTCTGTTGCAAGTAAAGTGAAGTTATTATTATTAAGGAAAGTTGAAACTTTATTGTTATATGATGTTTGATCTAGAATCACTAGACAGTTACCTTTATCTGCTTTGCTGATGATTAAGTTATTGGATTTGATTTTCTTCTTGATGGAATGGAGGGTCTTAAGGTGTTCATTGCGTTTGTTTTGAGATAGCTTGTGAAAATTGGATGTTGAATGAAAATTGGGTGTTGAATGAAAATTTTGTGCGTTGTAAGAAAAGTTGGAAGATGAGGGTGTGTTGGTATTAAGTACTGTTGAAGAATTAGAAGGATAATTTTTGTTTTTAAATTTGTTGATGGTATTGAAGCAAGAGTTTCTAATAGAAGTTTTTTGATTTAACGGGACTGAAAGGTTTTGGATAATAATATCTAGCTCAATGGAGAGACTCTGAAGGTCTTTTTCTGAGACCTTACGAGGGATGGAGTATTTGAGACCTAGGTTTAGAAGATGAAGTTCATTTTTGTCGAAGGTAACTGAAGAGAGATTTTTCAATCTTGGGTGAAAAGAAAAATTAGAGAATTTACTGTTGGTGTTACTGTTACTATTTGATGAATTAGGTTTATTTTTGATAAGATTATTTAATTTAGATTTAAGTTTATTGAATTTGGTGAAAGTTACATTGTCCAATCTGTCCTGAACGTCATTCAAAAAATTATTTAAATTGTCAAAGCCCATGAAATCAAGTAGAGAGTCAACTGTTTGTAACGTTAGGCACCAATTTGTAACGTTAGGCACCAATTTGTAACGTTCCAACGAACATTCATTGGGTGCCAATTTGTAATCCTTCGAGGCTCATAACCCCTAATGTATCAATTTCAAAATTGCTACATTAGACGTTATACGAAACACTCCCTGGCTAGCTCACTCAGGACGTGAATATGGCCTACTCTGGAGCAACACACGCAAACAAGTAAAAAGAAGAAACAATACACAGTTAAATTAACACATGTTTATTAAAATATTAAACAAAAAGGGCAGAAAAATACATGTTTAAATATTATATTGAATTTAAATAAAAATTATTTGACTTCTTGCTACAGTGTTACATTATAGTAAGGAAAAATGCTTGTCACCAAATCCTAGGTTTTATCCTGGTCTTTTCTGCTATGGTTGTTAGCAAGCCATGTTGTTAGTTGTGGATTTTCTTGCCCTGGAGTCAACTCTCCTATTGGAATGATAGTGCCATTCTCAGGCCGGTTGGTCTTCTGGATGTTAATATAAATTGACCCGCACCTGAGAAATGTATCCCGGAGGTTGACTAAAATGAAGAAAAACACACCTTGTTTCAGAAAATGGTGAAACCAAAATGAGAGACCTTGCTTGGGGGATGAATAGGTGACCACAAAAAACGCCTTAAGACCCTGCGGGAGACTGCGTTTCCCAGAGACCTTACCACCAAACCCAACTATGTTTCACCCCCTTTCTACCATGAAAGTCTTTCTGGAGATATTCGAAATCTAATCCAACGTTCGGTTGAAAACACCCATGTATAGTATAGTTGGTTGCCTAACTATAATCACATAATTTTCTCACCACAATTTCATTTCACATACATAATTTAAAACAATAACATTGATGGTTGATACTGTTATAATTTCATTTTATTTCAACTTTCACAATTTTTAAACAACGTTGGCTTCTGTCTTAAATAGACATATACAGTTACACTGACTGCTCTGTCATAACTTCCGTCTTAACCTGCCAAAATTGTCATTTCAATCAGTTGCTTTGACAAAGTCCTCGTAGGCATACCGTCTCAGGACTCGCAACTAATGTAGAGTCATATGTCGCCCTGTTACCTATCCAACGGTAACTTTAACATCTTAAATGTAAATTAGACATAATGTAGATCAAATCTTATTTAATAATTTTTAAAGGGTTTTTACCCACATATTTAGTGGCTACATCCATGTATTAATTTGTAAGTATTAACCACACTTTTACATTAACCTTAGTCAAAACTTAAATCTTTTCATGTTCTTTTTAATTAAGTGGTTAAATACTATTTTAGGACACTGATGATGGATTATTTATTCCGAAAACGTTTTGTCAATGCAACATAGCCCAACTGGGTTTTTTATATACCTTTTATAAAGGATTTTATTCAAAATTTTTAATATATGGTATACAGCCAAATACAGGAACTTTGTTTCCTTGTGGATATCTTGAATAATGTTGGTGAGATATAACATAGATGTCGTAAGCATTTTGTAATCGGGAATTCTTTCTTAAAATATTATCCTGTTTTTATCCTTGACTTTAAATATCTTTGAATATGCAGTTCTTGTACAGCATTTGTTAATATCTGATTGATGTTCGATCTTCTCAATGTTGTCCAATATTTTGTTATGAAGATGTTGTTATGTGCTTTCTAAAGGTCTACGTTTTGTCTGCGTCAAAAGTCTGTTCTTCGTGTAAAATACGAAATGATATATTCTGTCTTTATTAAGAACACATAAAGAGATAGAACCGAAGAAAGCGGAGAGATAAATAATGCAGGTACTTAAATAAACTTCACAATTCACAAGTTTTACATCGCTAAATATTGCCATTCAATTTAAATGACAAAAAATAGACACCACTATGTGTTCTTTAATTAGAAGAGCTCGCTGAAAAATTTGAATGTCAATTTTAACTTGGTGAATTTTTTCTATGAACAAAACGAACTAATCTTTTAAAATTGGATGTGATTTTTTTCTTGTTTGAATAAATCAGTGATTAAGTCGTACCTAGTAGTCTAACATTTGACTAAAATCTGAGACATATCGAACTTACTGTTCAAAAATTTGGATGAATCATGTAGCAGACACTTTTTAATGATCATTTGTTATTCCCCATAGCGGCCTCCATAGAAAGTAGGAGTATGTAAAGTTCCTCATGAGTTCACGACTCCATCTGTATAATTGCATTTTTAAATTTTTATTTCTTTTTAAATTTTTATTTTATTTGTTCTAAGTAAAAATATTGTACTCGTATATACAAAACGACGATGATATAAGAAACAAATAGATATATTGTTTTTAATTCGTGCAATTCTTAGGATCATGGTAAAAGTAACCATTTCTACATAAAATATTAGATTTGACTTAATCTAAAATCTTAATTATAAAATCTTAAAAAAAAATTAAAAAATCAACATTTATTTTAAAATGTATACAATAGAATTAAATCAAAAAATTTATAATGCTATATACGCTATATTATGCGTTGAATAGTTGTATGGTTCTAAAAAATAAATAAGGAGAAAATCGCTTAGAGCAAAATATATATAAAGTATTTAAGTAGCAATTGTAATAAAATTAAATTAAATAATAAAAAAAAGTTTTTAAAACTCTAATAGGTAAGTTACTAATTATCTTCCGATTATTTTATAGAAAAACTACCCTAAATAAGAGCAAAAGCTTCCTGTCACAAAAACGTAATTAAGACAGGTCGATTTTAATAAAACCAGATAGAGGAACTTCAAAAATAAAAAAAAACGGGTTCTGTACCCGGTGCGTCATAGACTGTCTTCACATCTATCTTGAACGTTCCCACCAATGTTCCTGATCTTAAGAGTTTTCGTGAATGCAATACCTAAAACATATCTTTTATATCCATTGGCAATTATATCGATAGTTTTAATATTTAAAAAAAAATATATGAAAACTTAGGTCTCTATAAAAAGGAAAATAAAAAAATAAAAACAAATTACTTATTATAATACATTGTTTAGTATAGCTTATATGGATTAAAAATATATATACAGGGTGACTCATCCTATATACCTCGGTCTCTGTACAGAAAACTTTTTAATATCCAAAGTTTTTTTTCATAGAACTAAAGAGACATAACACTACAATTTCAAAATAAGTTGAATTAAACAGGGTGCTCTAAAAAGTGTGGTATATCAAGTTATATTTTTTTATGCAACACCCCGTATTTGATGACATTTTTGAATTTTTCGTAAAAAATAAGCTATGTTTATATCAAGGTGTTTTGATTTATTTCAATTTTTCAAAAAATGTAAGGTTTTAGGAAAAATTAAATGTCTACGAATCTAAGGATTGCAGACAAATTTGGTTTTGGGCCTTAATAATAGGTTATTTGTCATATTTAAGCATATATTTATTGTATTAAAATTTTTTACAGGTTGTTCAAAATATTAGATTGTTCAATTAGCAAATTCAAGCTGTAAAAACCTACTTATTTTCAAAAAACACCCTATATTTTATTGGTCTGTCGTTTGGAAAATTTACTTAGCTTTTAATCTATATGAGGGTTTCCTATACCTATCTTCCTTCATTTTAGAAATATTTAAAGATTTTCTAATTTAGAAGCCTTAATAATTATAATCAGGTATGTCGTGGAACACATCATCAAATACCAGCGCGCGACGATATACTTAGCCAAGATACTGTTAACAATAACATTATATCATTTTATCATTTTATTACATAAGATGTTTTCTTATTTTAGTTATATTTGGCCTACATGTGATTTTGAATAATATTCTTATTCTTAAAACATTTAGACTGTTTTTTCTTGCACGTAATGTTTAACTGACTAGATAGAAATGTCAAACTAAATGTCAGTCACAATTGTAAATACAATTCAATTCAATGGCTACTTTCGTAGAAACGTTCGTCTTAACAAAAATATGAAGGGTCTAATACCTTCCAGAATGCTAAAAAATAGAACGTTTTTAACAATTTTGTTTGTATTTTATCTATTATATATGGCAGTCAAATTTTTTTAATATTATTAAGCACATGTTGAAAAATCCAATTTTTTTTCTTTTTTTCCATTGTTACTGTATTTTTAAGATGGTGCCAAAAATTTTTCGTCAAAACATTATTGCTACATGGTGGACAGTCAATTTCTGAAACGGCAAATCTGAAATATAAAATTTTAATAGGGTTTTAAAAAAGAAGTACCTTTACGTACTAATTTACCAGAAAAATTAAAAATTCTTGAAAAAAAAAACAGAATGGTGGACATTTGAAAAGATTGTTCAAAAACTGACCATTTTTTGACATTTTTCAGTAACAAAAATTTTGTTATTATTTTTTTGGTCAAATTGTGGTAAACTATTATAAAAAAACCTAAGCAAACAAAATTATTCAAGGTTTATTAAAATCGACCGACTAGATCCGGAGATAAAGTTTTGAGAAAAACTACGTTTTTAAAACTGACGTAATCTTCAGATCTGGTAGGTCGATTTTAATAAACCTTGATAGATTTTGTTTGTTTTGGTTTTCTCTATGACAGTTTACCATATTTTGACCAAAAAAAAAATTATTAAAATTTTTGTGACTAAAAAACGACAATAGTCAGTTTTTGAACACTTTTTCCAAACGTCCGCCATTTTGTTTCTTTTTAAGAATTTTTAATTTTTCTGATAAACTATCACGCAAGGGCACTTCTTTTTAAAATCATTCTCAAGTTATATATTTCAAATGTACCGTTCCAGTGATTAACTGTGAGCCATGGAGCAGTAAGTTTTGGACGAAAAATTTTTGGCGCCATCTGGCACCAAAATACAGGAAAAATGAAAAAATACAAACGTTTTTTTGCAATCTTCAAAAGCTGTATAATAACATTAAAAAAAGTTTAATTGCCCTATAAAATCGATAAGATACAAAAAATTGTTGAAAATGTAGCATTCTAATCGGTAATACACGTAGTAATTGATAGTAGCCCTTACTGAAAAAAATAGGTATTTACTGAATAAACGGTAAATTTGGGTATAGGGAACATTTATACGCAATGAATCATAGTTTAAATGTATGTCATTATAATTTATAAAATACTGAGTGTGCTATTTAAAATAAGAATATTACTCAATGTCACATGTAGGCCAAACTTAACAAATTCACTTACATAGTCACTGAACAATTTCTTTAATTTATTTCTTTATTATTGATTTTTTTTTATTTCTTGGTTTTTTTATTTGCAGATTTATTATTAAATTTTTTGTAAATAAAAAATAGCCTTACTTTGCAATTAAAACATTTACTTAACATTAAAAAGTAAAAAAAATAATAAAGTATTTTGGTCCACCTATACACAAAGTATTTTGATTGGGATATTACTCATTTTTTAAGGTTTACCGTGTTTTGCCTCTTGAAAGACCTTCGACCAAAAGAAACAAAGATTCAAATAAAAAAGTGGTGGTTTTAAATTTACTTAATCGTCGGTTTTACGTATAGAAAACATAAGTGTCTTCCAGAATATGGTATGCTAGTAGAATATAATATGGTATGCCATTTAAAATACGAATATTTTTCAATGTCACATGTACGACAAATTCAACTATAATAATAAAACGTATTATGGGATGAAATGATAAAATTTCAATGTTATTGTTAAAAGTATTTTTTTTGGGAGGAGGAAATCTTCAAAAGACCGGCAGAGTAGACCGCAGCGCCCCAGGAGCTGGTGTGCTGCCCTCTACCCTGGTGTGTGGGATTCAGTCCGCTTTCCCAATTCAGACACCCGTAATGCCAAGCGAATCAATCGTGAGAACGCAACTGCCTACCCATTAAAAACCCCTCGTTCCAGCCGCGGACACCCGGTACGTATTTTTAGCAAATGCTACTTCGGTTAATGTTAAAAGTATCTATGCTAGGTATATTGCCGATTTTTGTTGATTTGTACCACGGCATACTTGATTATAGTTAAGCTTACAAATTAGGACATTTTTAAATATTTCAATAATGAAAGGAGATTGGTATAGGAAACCCTAATATAGATTAAAAGCTAAGTAAATTTTCCACACGGCAGACTGACAAAATATAGGGTGCTTCATTACAAATAAGTACGTTAATACATTAATACAGCTTAAATGTGGTAATAGGACATTTTTTTTTTTTTTGGCATAGACTTTTAGTCATTCAGCCAGACTCAACATGTCTAATATTTTTAACATCCTGTAAAAAATTTTGGTATAATAAATATCTGTTTAAATATGACAAACAGTCTATTATTAAAGCCCAGACGAAATTTCTCTCCCATTCTTAGATTCGTAGACATTAATTTTTGTCTAAAACCTTAAATTGTTAAAAAAATCGAAATAAATCAAAAAACCCTGTATTTGTACAAAAGTATAGCTCATTTTTTACATACAATTTAAAAATGTTATTAAATATAGGGTGTTCGGTAAGATAAGATATAACTTTGATATTAGTACCACTGTTTTTTTGAGCACCCGGTTTAATTAAATTATTTTTAAATTGTAGTGTTAATGACCTTGTCTAGTTTTGTAAAGAAAAAAACTTTTGTAAGAAGTAAGGAGACTTTACGTAGAGTAAAGGCATTAAAATGAAAGTAATGGATTGCATTTCTTTTCAATTGAACCTCCACCATTGCTCTACATGTGATTCGAAGTATTCACCTTTCATTGAGAGAACTTATAGTAGCTTAAACTGAAATGATATGCAATCAACTATTAAGCCGTTAAAGTAATAGAGAAGGCCTTATTACGCTAGAAGCGACCTCTTCTAGAACGGTTGTTTTGTTTTGCGTGAACTAAATACAATTTTAGTGAGGTTATAATATTCGAAATAATAATTTAATAAAATTAATTAAACAATAAATAAATAAGATTAAATTAAATAATAAAAAAATTAATAGAACAAATTTATTATTTAATTAACACAAATAATTAATTTAATGTATGAAATTGTTTATTTGTGAAATCCAACATCGTGTTGGTGTGTGTACCTACATAACGTATTAAGCAAGTTTAAATTTTTTTTGTCTCTACAGCGGTACATGATAGAGTTTTCAAAAAACAACACATTATCGTTGAAAAATACCTAATAGTTTTCAAATACCTGTTAAGCCGGAATCAGATAGCTCGTGGCATAGCGTTCTTCGCTAGTCTACGTTGACAAAGAGAAAGAGAAAATCGATATCAACGATCAGAAAAGAGATAACGGTTGGCATCCCACGTTACTGTGAAGTTAGTAACTATTTTCTTTTTGATAAATGCACTCGACCTACCCCAAAATGTAGTCGGACCATTCCGATGGTGAGTATTAAGGACACAGACGCAAAATATCGCTTGTCAAAATGTTCAATGTGTTTTATATATATATTCATTTTTTTTCGAATCCTGTGAAAACTGATGAGTATATTTGAAAAATTTAAACGCAGAATGAAAGATTACGTCATTACCGAGCGCCGAAAGTCCCTGAAAACTTTTATAATGTTTATTTTAACAAGTTACAGGGGTGAAAAGAAAAGAGAAAATTTAGTGTGACTTTTAATTTCAAATATCTCATCCAAAAGAAACTTTTTGTATATTTTAAGGGACTTTTGGCCCTCGGTAATAATGCAATCTTTTATTCTGCGTTTAAATTTTTTTAAAATATTTATTAGTTTTCTCTGGCTTCGAAAAAAAAAATAAATACTTTTAAAACGCATTGAACATTTTGACAGGCGACATTTTGCGCCTATGCCTATAAGGGTTAAGTCTGTTGTACACCATCTGTGTTGGCGGTAAAAATTTTATTAAGTTATGTAATTTATACAATAATAAATATTTCAACACAACTTCGTTAGATCACTCCATAGTAAACATTTTTCTATTACTCTTCGCCGATAAATAACGCCACAGCACGTTCTATGAGATTGCTCCTTTACTCCCATCAATCAAACGGTTTGTAGTGGCAATAAAGAATTCTTATTTACATAGACTTTTCATCGTTTACATAGGCTTGCTTGCCATCACCGCACTGGTTTAATGTGATTTTTTGTACCATTTTTGCAATATTTCGAAAAAAAAATATCTTTATGAAGCTATCTTCAAAGAAGTCTTCCTCGCTTATAAACCAGGTTTTATAAGCTAAATCGACATAGAATTACGTCCACTATCTGTGCGATTTGATAGGAGAGTTTCTGGGTACCCTACATATTTTTTGTCATTATTTTAGTGCCAGAATTATTTCCTTAATTGTTAATTTGATAAAAAAGTTAATTATTCTTATTTAATTAAGATGCTTTAATGTAATTCAAGATTACTAATTAGAATACGCATACTGTTAGATACAGCATCATAATTAAATCGATCGTTTCAAAAACTACTTTATTGATTTTTTTATGAAATCAACTTTTTACTAACGCATCTACATATATTAGAAAATTCCGAATAAATACGACACAAGATCCATTTAATCCTACAAAAATCCAACAAGATCGTGTCCTTTGTTTCTTTGTTGACTTATGTAGTTTTTACGCCGAATATTTTTTTATACAAGTGGATATGGAGAGATTCGAGGTAGCGGGTAGACACTTTTCTACGATCCCGGTAGAGAATAGGCCCACTTCATGGAAGCGACGCTGCCCACGCGAGCCATGCTTTGCTCTTAATTCCTTACTGAGGAAAATCATGTCCCATGCCTTTGTCCTCCCAAAATCTAGTCACCTATTTCCTATCTATCCCTGGTTAAGGGCAGCAGCGATCATCAGACCCAACTAAAGGCGCAGAGGAAATGATTCTGGACCAGCTTGAAAGTGGAGTGGCTACAAGCATGACTAGAGCAGTTAAAATGGTTGTGGTACAGCGATGGGAAAGGCAACGAAAAAACCACCCCATTATATTTTCCACAAATCTAAATGGCACACGCAAACAAGAAAATGGCCCTCAGTCCGGGGCACCCCTTAAATGGGGAGAGGCTGCGAAGAATCCCCCCGTCAACTACTATTAAAGTTCAAGGAAGGAATCCAAATATAAGACAGGATAGTACGCATTGCCACCTGGAACGTACGCAGCTTAATCATGTCTGGAAACTTGCAAACACTGAAGCCGAGATGAGAAGAATAAAAATAGACATCTTGGGGATAAGTGAAGTAAGATGGCGTGGTTTAGGAAAAGAAAATACAAAAGATGAATACATCTATTGGACAGAAGGGACCGACCCATAACATCAATATGGAACGGCTATTATATTAGTATGGGACAAAATTGCACAGTCAGTCATAGACTTCATTCGTCTAAATCACAGAGTAGAAATGTTGAGATTAAGAACAACCCATAGAAACCTAAATGTTATTCAGGTCTATGCTCCGACAAGTGACAAATTAGAGAAAGAAATTAAAAACTTTTATAACAATATAGATGAGATATTGCGACCAACAGAAGAAGGCGAGATAACGATGATTATGGGCCACTTTAACGCCAAAATTGGTCGTGGTGCCGAAAGAGACAACATAAGAGCATACGGTCTCAGTGCCAGAAACAATAGGGGAGATAGACCGGCTCAATTCTTTGTAGAGAACAACCTGTTAGTAACCAACACAAAAAACATCCTAGAAGGCTATACACTTGGAAATCACCGGCAGACAGAAAAGATAAAATTGTTAGAAATCAAATTGACTTCATTTTGTCAAAAGTACATAAAATCTACTTAAACATATTTTGGAGTTGATATTCGTAGTGATTACAATCCAGTTATAATAAATTATACTCTAAAAAGGTTTCTTAAAGTTAAAAGGGAAAAAGTGTCAAGAAAAGTAGACATTTTACAACTGAAGAATCCTGAAAAGAAAAATGAAATAAGTATCAAGGTTGAGAAGTAGAAACGCTAGAGAACTTACAGACATACGTTAAAGTAACATATACTGCTCTATAAACGAAAATAACAAAGATACAAGAAGACGACAACGGGTTCACAAAAATAACAGAAAACAAGAATGAATAACGCAAGAGATCATGGACCTTATGTATGTTAGAGAAAAACATAAAACAAACCCAATACAATACAAAACGAGTCAATAAAATCAATGGAAAAAAGTGCAAAGAGGCTAAAGAAAACTGGATGTCCAGCAAATGCCTAGAAATTGAACAACTTCAGGAAAGATAAGACACCTTTTTTGTCCATAAAAAAGTTCAAGAAATGACAGGTAGACACAGAAAGAGACAAGAAACAATATTAAGAAATAATAATAATGAGATAATTATAGGTACAGAAGACAAACTGAAGAGGTAGAAAGAATACATTCAGACACTTTTTGACGACTTTAGACCTTGTTCTCCACCATCCACGGATACTCTAATAAACTAAAAAGGTCCAAAAATAACAAAAGAAGAAGTTATTTATGCAGTAGAAGCTCAGAGAAACGGGAAAGTCACCGATCCAGACAATATCAATGTCGAAATACTTAAATTAATTATTGCAGACAACGAAAGTAAAAGCCTGGACTTCATAACAGCACTGTTTAATAAGATATATGACACAGGTAAAATACCTGGCTAAAATCAATATTCGTACTATTACCAAAAAAATTCAATGCCTCACACTGGGATGACTATCAAATTATAAGCATGATGTTTCATGTCCTTAAAACTTTAAGAGAATCATTTTTACACGAATTTACAAGAAGTATGAGTTTCAGGTGAGTGACACTCAATTCAGATTTCGAAATAGATTGGGAAACCTTAAATGTGTTAACACAACGATGTAGAGACATGAATGTAGATGTGTATGCATATTTTATTGATTATCGAAAAGCATTTGACTGCGTTAACCATCAAAAGATGATCGAAATTCTGAGAACACCTGGAATTGGCAAACAAGACTTGCAAACTATCTCCAAACTATATTGGCACCAAACGGCAACATTTGAAATATAGTACACAACATACGAAGATATACAAATCCAACGAGGAGTGCGACAAGGTTGCATCTTATCACCGCTTTAATTTAATCTGTATTAGGAATCTGTATTCAGAAAAGCATTAGACGAGGTTTAAGGTGGAATTAAGATTAACACAACCAGCACAGACAACATCAGGTACGCTGATGATATCATCATAATAGCAAGCAACGCACAAGAACTACAAACTATAATAAATGCGGTAGTTTTACATAGTGAAATGTTCGGTTTACATCTAAATGTTCCCAAAATTAAAATTCTAGTATTTTTAATGATACCAATAAACGTACATTTAAATGCTAAGGGACAAATAATAGAACAGGTAACTTCCATAAAATGGGAGCAAATATCAACAGCCAGTGTAACCCAAATAAGAAGTCGTAACAAAAATCGAACAAGCGAGAACCACACTCACGAACTGAAAACATTTTTTACAAGATCAGATCTTAATCCAGAGCTTAGAATCCAAATGATCAGATGTTACATTTTCTCTGTTTTGCTGTATGGCTGTGAAAGTTGGACAATGGACTCTGAAACAGAAAAAAAATAGATGCCTTTGAAATGTATATTTACAGACGGATGCTGAGAATTCCATGGATACAAAAAATTGCCATATGGTGAGGTACTTCGGCGCATGAGTAAACAAAAAGAATTACTTAGCATAATCAAACAGAGAACAATACAACACTCGAGTAATATGTTGAGAGATAAAAGATATGAATTACTCCAAATCATATTGGAAGGTAAAGTGCAGGGGAAAAGATCAGTTGGAAGACACCAGGACTCGAGGCTGAAGACCTAAGGAGATTGTTTAACTGCTCATACACAAAAATCTTTCGTGCAGCTGTTTGCAAAGCTACAATTGCCATTTAGATCGCCAACCTTTGAAAGGAGACGGCGCAATAAGAAGAAGAATATGGAGAAGTATCGCCAGTCGATAACATGGCACCACGCCAATTTTGTAAGCAATTGTGCTTTGTGTTTGTTTACTGAGAACCATTAGTCAATATGGAATGACATTTTGTACGTGATGTTTCACAAAATTGCAAGTTTAAATATGTCTAATTCTAGAGAAAGTAATATTTTTAAGCCACGAAAGAAGAGACAAGATGTTTAATAAGCGAAATATTATAAAATATGCTAAAGTTAAAGACTCGACATTCCAACTGGAAAATATGATATTAGTACGCAGAACATGTCCCGATTGCAAGTAAGTCAGTAAAAAGTTGTTTATGTCTCACTTAGAAAAAAAATTTTTAGATGCAAAAACCAATACTATTGAGTACTTTTGGATAAAGATTTCGACTAAACTTAACAAATATAAACAGCTTTAGAATATAATTTAAAACTAAAAAAGCATAGACCTCAAAAGTAAGACTCGGTTCCAACACATTGTTTACATTTTTGATATATACCAAAAAATAAATTATTTAGAAAAAGGTATTTATTAAGTCAAGGTCATGTGATAAATGTGGTACAAAACGCTTTCAACATTTGGTCTTTTCTAAGAAAGCAAACTCATTATTATCAGTAAAATATTCAATATTTCGATGCACTATAAGATACTAAGTCAACGTTTTTTTTTAAGAGAAATGTCAATTTTATGCCCAACATTTTAAGAACAATTGTTCGATTTTACGATGTGGCAGACCTCAGGTTAATACTTGCATTACCTTCGAAGAGCCAACTGTCAAAATAGAATATCCACAGTGAGGTGACAATGGTCGAGCTGCTGAAGCCGAGTTAACCGTACAAAAAAGGAGGGCGAAGAAGTTCTAATAGTCTGGCAACAGGGAACTTTCTGTATGCATTATACATAAAATAGAATAGTCAAAAACTATTTTATTTTATGTAAAATTTTTACTGAAAATGTAGGTACTCCCATCTCAAAAAGTGGTAGATACCAATTTCTATAAATTTTTTTTTATTTTCAAATTTGTATATTTTAATTTGCCACTCCCATTCTAAACCACGACTAAAAATACTTTAAAAATGCTACATATATGTTATATATGAAAAGTTTATAGTTTATAGTATATAGTTAAGTTATTATAGAAAGAGTGAAGAACTACAAATATCTGGGAACCTGGGTAAATGAAAACAATGACCAAGGTAGAGAAATAAGGACACACATTGAAATTGCAAGACAAGCATTTATAAAAATGAAAACAATGTTTGTCAATCGAGACCTTCCTCTGGATCTGAGGATAAGAGCCTTAAGATGCTACGTGTTCTCGGCTTTGTTGTATAGAATGGAAAGCTGGACACTAAAAGTAGAGAATATAAAGAAGTTGGAATCATTTGAGATGTGGTGCTATAGAAGGATTTTGAAAATACCATGGACCCAACGAGTTACAAATGCAGAAGTGTTAAGAAGGCTACAAAAGGATTGCGAGGTCATAAAGTACATCAAAACAAGAAAGCTGGAATATTTAGGCCACATTACCCGAGGTGCGAAATATGAGATATTAAGGCTTAAGGCATAATGCAAGGTAAAATCAAGGGTAAAAGATCCATAAGAAGACGAAGATTTTCCTGGCTGAGAAACCTAAGAGAGTGTTATAGTTGCAGCTCAGTAGATCTTTTTAGAGCAGCCGCCAATAAGGTACGGATAGATGTGGTGATAGCCAACCTCCGATAGGAGAAGGAACTACAAGAAGAAGAAGTTAAGTTATTAAAATTTTAGATTGAGTCTAACTTTTAGTCCTCAAACCTGTTTACATGGTGCATTTGTCTCTATAAAAGAAACAAATAAGCTGCAAGCAGCAACGTTATAGAAGCTGCAAATAAATACAAGGTTTAAAGAAACTATTCAAACATTTACTATTAAACAAATTTAAGAAACTTTGTTTTTCATTAAGTTAACAAGCAATAAATAAAAACAGCTTTTTTCAGAATCAAAAACATAAACCGGGCAAGTACGTGTTGTCGACATTCGCATGCGTCGAGTTACTGAAATTTTAAAATATGAAGAAACTTTTTAGCACGCATATACACGTAAATAACACGTACTCGCGTCCGATTTGTCTTTTTAATTCTGCAAGTGCGAAAAGGTATTTGTTTATTGTTTGGTAACTTAATGGAAAAGAACGTTTCTTCCAGTTTTTTTTTAAATTGTTTAAACAAGAAAGGTTTAAACTTTATATGTTTGTACAGCTTCTGAAAAAAAAAATGCACTATGTAAAAAGTTATAAGGACTAAAAGTTTAACTAAATTTTCGATTTCTCGACATAACAATTTTATTAACTTTTAGTAACCCGGTAATAAATCTAATCAATCACATAGAACCTCCCCCAGCAAACGCATCCAATCAGTCTCTCACATTACCAGAAATATTATCTCCTTTATTAGATGCGTCGATGCGTCCAAGAATGAAGACTGTTGTGGGTCCGCTGTGTCGATTGCCTAAAAGTTGTAGTATCTATACCGCAGAATTATATGGAATACTATAAGCATTAAAGACTTCAATCCATCCTACTTCAAATGAAAGAATAAAAATCGCCATTTGCACTCATTCTCTTTCCTCGATTCATTCCATAAGATGCATTTTCTTAAAAAGCTCACTAGTCCAGGAAATCCACACCATCTGTAACCAACTATATTCTGCTAACATAAAAGTCATAATGATCTGGACTCCATCTCATGTTGGTATATTGGGAAACAAAAAAGCAGACCAAGCCGCTAAAGCAGCATGTTCTTCTGACATAGCCTTCAAGGAGGTCCAAATCCATACGGATCTTAAAATATTGATAAAACAAAAAATCCTCAACTCATGGGCGAACCTGTGGAGTAAAACAAAAACTAAGCTGCATGACGTTCAACCCAACTTATCTCGCGTCAATATCTCCTCTATGAACAGGAAAGAAAAATCAGTTATTCACCGACTACGAATAGGGCATACACGTCTCACACATGGATACCTTATGGCATCAGAAAACCCTCCAGTATGCCACTACTGTAATAGCCTCCTTTCCATCAAACACGTGATAGTGGACTGCTGCCAGTATCATTCTTCCAGAAACAAGCACAGGCTAAAAGGAAATCTAAAAGACATTCTCAGTGTTCCAAACCGTTTTGACAGTGTTCTTAGATTTTTAAAAGAAACAAGTTTAATTCAGCTAATATAAACAGTGCACAGTGATAAGCTTTATTGTTTTAACCTTTAAAAAAATGTTCATATCAAATTTTTGTACCTATATAAAATGTGTATAATGTTGTAAACTGTACCCGTGTCAATGACCATAAGCTGTCGAGACACGTTAATTTTAAATAAAAAAAAACTATAAACTTGTTATATCTAACATATTTTAACATACATTTTAAATGTATTTTTAGCCGTACTTTAGGATGGGAATAGTTCGTTCAGCGAAAAATTTTACATAAGATACTTTAAATACAATAAAAAAAAGGACTGCTATAGCCCATCAGTTTATTGATAGTTTAAGCTTTCACTTCACACATTCAGCTTATTAAGAAAAACATCGAATCACGTCATAACATTACCACAGAACCACAGAACAAGCATATACAAATAACTGTGTGTTAATAAACTCCAAGAAAATAGAAAATAATCAACAACGGTACAATATCTGGTAGAAGAGGGAGAAGATACAGAAGATGATACTAAGTATAATATTGTTTCATAATTGTAAAATTACTTTTTTTTATTAGAAAAAAAAAATCACATCCATCAAAAGGTTATTAGCGACGAAACAAAATATAAATAACAAAATTAAATAACAGATTATAGAAAATGTTTAAAGATCTTAGATATTTAATTATATTATCATAGGAACACTCCTGACCTAGAGCTTTTGCTAGAGAGTTCGAAATATTGTAATGACGTCTTTCTTAATCATATTTACCACAATTTATTAAAAAGTGTTCAAATGTTAATCGAACGTTACACTGATCACATATGAGTGGGTTATTCTTTATGAAAAGGTAAAAGTGTGTTAGCTTGGTATGTTCTAGACGTAGACGCGCAAGCACAATTTGTTCACGCCTGTTAAGCTTGTTACTCTTGATCTTATTCAGCTTAGAATTAATTTGAGACCTCTCATTTCGCCACAAATATAACACTTTATTTTTAAAATAAGCTTTTAAGTAACTGGAAACACACTACTTGTCTATAGGCTCCGAATAATCGCTTAAAATTGCTTGTCGTGCAGTCCTGTCAGCTTCTTCGTTTCCCGTTATTCTAACGTGTGAGGGTACCCACAAAAATTGAACTCTTCCTCCATGCTGATGAGCTTGGGACAGCTGGTATTTTAGTAACTTTTCAAAAGGATGTTTCGGAAAAAATGTTTTATTGCGTTTAGAGAGCTAAGGAAATCTGTTACGTTACGATCAGGGCTGTTGTGAAGGTAAGTATGTTAAAAAGTTTCACAGTCACAGCACGGTATATAGCGCAGAGCCTACCTGTAAAATTACTATTACAATAACTTTAACAAATCGTTTTAATTTCTATTCATTGTGTTTAATTTATCGTTGTTTGTGTACCTAATTTGTAACAAAGTGCTACTGGTTACTGTTATTCATTGCATAAGCTACATAAGTCACGATCCCAAATTTGACTTTTTCAAAAACATCTTTGTCGAAAAACCTGTTCTGTATATTATTTTTATTAAAGGCATGTTTTTACGTCAATTTTTGAGCGGTCTTGGTACATAATATTGTTCGGAAGCTATTTTCTTGTGGCATCTTATTACAATTTCTTATTTTTACTTAGAATTAGCCACAATTTTAGTGTAAAATACTTTTTTTGGCGTTTTTATTTTTACTTTGGAAAATGATTTACAAAGTAAAATCGAAACATCAAAATAAACATATTTTAAACTGA
Source organism: Diabrotica undecimpunctata (assembly GCF_040954645.1). Taxonomy (NCBI): domain Eukaryota; kingdom Metazoa; phylum Arthropoda; class Insecta; order Coleoptera; family Chrysomelidae; genus Diabrotica; species Diabrotica undecimpunctata. Next base: position 66,887,076 of record NC_092810.1, on the reverse strand, counting down.
AATTGTTGTTAACTCGCAGTAAAAATAGTAAAGTTTAGGTAATTAATTTATACAATATATTTATTCATTAAATTTTATGCCTCTCCTGTAAAAGTGCGTTTTAGTGACTTATGTTGTTTTTTGAAACGAGCGATTCAATTTTTATAGAAAATACATAAAAAATTTATTGGTAGTTACCGGATAATTTTAGTTTGATTGCCAATGGTTTTTGCTTCTCTAGGAAATAAAAGTTTACTTAATTTTATTTCACAAAAAAGTATATGTACCTCTATTATAACGATATTAGTTTATAAAAAATAAATAAAAATAAACCCATTTGTGTGTATTTTAATCAATTTACTATTTTATATAGAATAAAAACTTACCGACAGCATTATGATTTTATCGAATAACATTATTGGCGGCATGTGGAAATCAAAAACGAAGTACTGAAACAAAATATCATGAATTAATTGATTTTGTTTAGTTTTCAATATTAAAAAATAAAATTTATAAACAGAGTGACAATTTGGAGCTCACACGAAACAATGAAAATTGATTTATTTATGGAGTTGACGATTACCTAATTAACATTTATGTTCAATTATATAAATTAAGACATAAAACATAACACATTTTTGAATGTCAACCTATAACGAGTGAAATTAATGAGAAATTAGACATTTATAGCTGAAGTCTACTTGCATACCTACACTTAATAGTGGAGAGCAGGCAAGTGCTCACAATATAGAAAAATTAGTCGAATGAGCTATGTACTAAATTAAATATAAAGAGTCATTGATCAACGTACTGTAATATTTATTTGATTTGCAGTCTTCTTACACTTATTTTAATTTACTTACTTAAGAACGGGTCGTACTGCAGCCAATTGGCTCATTGTACATCTTCCATTCCTTCATGATACCCATTCTAGAATTCTAAAATCCTGTATCAGGTTATATAGATCTGATGGATGGGTACCATATATATAAGTCACTTCATTGTCTTCAAAAAGTGTTTGCCTCCTGCGATACTATGCCTAGCAGTCATGCCAGATATGGTTGACGGTTTCAGGTTTTCTGGTACGAGTATGCAACTAAACTTCCCATTAAATTGTATACAAGTAGTGCCCCTTAGCTAGCGCATGTCCAGTAAGGGAGCCTGTTATGACTCTGAGGTGATTTCTACTCGCAATATGTTTGACCAGATATATTTTCTCAGTGTGAGTATCAGCTCTTTCATTGCTATATATGCTCCGATGACCTAAAACCCATACCAGTGTAACACTGTTATATTCCGCTGGTCTGTCGAGTTCGTTTCAACATTTCCATATTAGTCCACCTTAGGGTTTATGACAGCCCTAATAGCTGCTTGGCTATCTGTACATATATTAATCCGCTTTAGATTTAAAACCCTTTAAGTTAAGGTCTCTTGCACACTTCAAGATAGCAAAAAATTCACACTGCACACTACAAGATAGCGAAATATTTTCCTAGTGGAATGAAAATAATAAAATTTCCACCACTACCGAACATTCCTGCAACCGACTCTTCGCAGTTTTAGACTCATCCGTATACCAGATATAATCTCGAGAGTTTCCTCTGTCCCATTCCTCTCGTGGGCAAATGTGCATTTGTAAAGATACTGTGTAGGCTGGTATCTGGATGCCATAGGGTCAGAAATCATCATCCATACGGCATCTTTAGTTCTGTTTATTTTAATATGTTCTGATCTAACCAGTAAATTCCACAGATTTTCTCCCATCCTCGCCTTTTCTTTTATAATTGTATGTAAAGGAGGGAGATCCAGTAGGGCCTTTATAGCTACCATTGGTGTGCCCTTCATAGACCCTGTGATTCCCAAGCTAGCAAGTCTTTGTACCTTGTTTAATTTGAGGATGGCACTTTTCTGGCCGCCATACCACCGATACATATTAATTACCACATTTTTTCATACGTGCGTTTGGATACCATTACCGTAGTTACCACTCTCTTGGTTATTCAGTCTATCTGCTGATTTCAAGTAAGCCCTAAGTCTAATATTACCTTACGATACTTTACTTCACTCACCAGACTTAAACGTGTATCATTTAGGCTTATATGACTCAATTCTTTAAAATTGCTCCTTTTGATAAATTTTATGATTTTGGACTTCAGAGGACTGATGTTAAATTATACATTTGAAGTCCTTTCTGTAACTACAGTCAGAGTCGGGTGAGACATAATGCAAACCATTATGTCTCACCCGCATAGCTCAGGATATGATGTCTATGGTTGCTTAGTCTAGCTATCAGCCCATACATGGTCAGATTCAACAAGAGAGGGGATAAAACTCCCCCTGTGGACAGCCTATGATACTGTGTCCCCCAGCAAAGTTGCATATAATTCACGGTTCCTCAGTATATAGTCTCTTTACCTGCAGCTTGTTTCGTCTATTCCTTTTAGACAAATCGCCCTTGTGATTGCTTCGTATGAGGTAATCTCGAATGCTCCCTCAATATCGAGAAATGCCCCAATCACCTCTGTGGAGACTACTGCTCGATATGCGTACTGTCCCTGATATATCGGACTTTTAACCAATAAACCATCCCTAATATGCCTATCGAGCATTTTTTCTAATCTTCAGTATGAATCACACCAGTCGTATTGGTCGTGGGGACTTAGCTTTTTCCTGTATGGTTATCCAGACCCGGTATTTTGCCTCACACCATTTTTTTTGCATCATGCCAGTTTCACCTAGAACCAGAAGTCATGGTATACAGTCTAGTCTGCCATATGTCTAGTGATATCAGTTTGGTTTCAGACTCAGGAAAGTTCACCTTAAAAAGATCTTTCAGGGTCTCTTCACCATTTTGAGTATATTAATCTGACTCCTTATAGAGCGATGGAAAGGGTATCTGAGAGTCCTTTGAGAGAACTGTATGGAGCCTTGACATTTCTGCAGTCTGTTCCATCTACACTATTCTGTTTTGCCCTTCTCAGTTGCTTAATATATTCAGTCAGAGCTTTGCGATAATCACCCCACTCACCTGATCTTTTATCATTAAATTTTCGTCTAAATTATGTCCGTTGATTTGCAAAGTTATCATTTCACCAGTGTACTTTCCTGTTGGAATTCCTCACTATCTCCAGATAGTTGTCTTCGAACACTGACATGACAACCTCTTGAAACTCTTCAGCAGCCATTCCTACGTACAATGTATGCGTTATTGTCTCTTTAACTCTGCATAAACAATATTCCAATTATGCTTAATATGCTTCCCAGTTTGTTATACAAGGATTACGATAAGTTTCCTTGATAGGCTTATTGGTTGTGGTTCAAAACAAATGTGTCAATGGACTGAAAAGATTAGAATCTGTTACATCAATTACCTCCTTCCATTATAAAGTTACGAAGAATGGTTTGTTTCATATGTTTAGTATGTCTAAATTATGTTCCATAGAAAACTGTAGTAATGACTTACCTCTTACATAGGTGTTTGTATTGCCCCAAGTCAGATGGTGTGCATACACATCACAGCCAATGATTAATTGCAGTCCATTTTCCCTGCATTCTCTCATTAGCTGTTCCAACTCCCTTGATGGTGGTTGTTTAGGATCATTATATGGCAGGTATGCTGATCCGGGAATTATCTCTTACATACCTTCTCCCTCTATAATCATCATATTTACTGTGGTTAAGCCCCCGGCACACAAAATTATTAACCGTAGTGTTCTGATATTTCTTTTGGCTATTATGCACGTCCTTGGGACCTGCCAGACTGGCTATATATAAGCTATCCACCAATACCCAATAGACCTCTTATTTTGCCCTTGTAAACAAGAGTGCTATAACAGTAAGTTTTGTCAAAGCTGTCTTACTATGCTGAAGGTTCACTTGCGGGACTCTAATGGTTTGGAACGATATCTTTTTAAGTCTTAATACGCCTTAAAAGTTATCAGCTTCTAGACTTTGGACGTTTTCTCCGATATTCTGATTCTTCAACAACCAGTCTTTCATCTTGAGGTTTTTATTTTGCCACGCTAAACAAGTTCTGATTGTTGCTTTCTCAGCTTTTTTCTCGGAAATGCTAGTGAGTACTATGGAGCGTTTGGGCATCCTGTTGGAATCGACTACATTCAAGTCGACTTAATCCTATAGGCTCTCTATAGTCGTTACCACCCCAGTAGTCTATTTCTTGTGACTTCGTTAGCACAGTTTACCAAAAGAGTCCCTGTGCTAGACGATGTTTTATGAAACTACAGCAATCGATTTTGACTTCCAATACAGGACTCATCCACTATGAGTTTCAGTCTGTTGATGATTAGGTCTGGTTGAGCCTAATCTACTTGAGTATCAGGATGGTATCTGTGGAATGAGATATTGGGGAAATGACGAATAGCTTTGCATGTGCATCAAGGTATTATTGAAATTATGGTAGGTATTATTATTTCTCGTTAAGATTATTGTACCATATTAATGAATGTGAAAAGTTCTTCGGTATTTTATCCAATATTTATTATATATATATATATATATATATATATATATATATATATATATATATATATATATAAATATATACACTGATAATAGTTTGTGTCCACCTTGTACTTCTCCGTTTACCCTAATATTCCCATAAACAAATCCCATAAAAAAATTGGGTTGGTTTTTCTTAAAGCTTATCTTGTCCCAACGATTTACAGATTATCCGTATCAGACAGCCCTGACAAATGAGCTTGTAGTTTGTTGTTTTATTCCATCTCGGCAGTTGAATAAATATTTGAATTGAACGTTCAGCATAACGGTTTCTTATTTAAGTCAACATCCAAGTTTGATATAATCCTTTGGGAAATTCAAAGAATGTTGTGAATATACAGAATAACTTATTTAAAGTAAAGATAGTGTACGAGTGGAAATAACAGAAAAGTGTAAAAATCTGGACGTAACTAAAAATCCGTCAAAGCGTTCAAATTATATTATTTACATAGATATGTAAATCATTTAATTAATGTAACTATGGACCTTTATTTATATCGTAATTTCATTAGTTTCGTATTATGGATTTTATAGTATAAAATAATATACTTAATCGGAGAATATTTCTGCCAGTTAAAAGTATATATTTAATAAAATATAGATATTAGTATTATTCTGTAAAAAAAAGATTCGCATTTTTTTACTGAAAATATTAAGCTAAGCTTTGCTGAAATTTGTAAGTCTTCTACACATTTCGTAAAGCTCAAACAGACAGAAAATGATAGCAGTTTTCGTTTAAGCCTACCAAAATAGGTGGCGCTTTTTGCAGATTTACACTGGAATAGTGGAAATAGCAGTACACATGTGCTGGCTTTCCGTATTTTATTTTGTATCATTCCGACTGTCTGAAGACGTACTGCTCGCGGAGATAAGAATACGGCCGAGGCAATTTACCCTACCTGTCGTAAGAAGCGACTAATAGGAAGGAAATGAGAGGTAGTGAGCCGTTGCTTAAGGTGTCGGGTTTGTAGAAACGCACGCAGGGCGCTTCGGCGTTACGGTCACCAGTCTACACTCCTAGTACTTAATTACTATTTAAGTGGGAATAAGCCACAATTAAAGGTTAAAATACGTTTATTGACGTTTCAATTTCCACTTCGGAAATCGTTCTCAAAATACAAACATTATTATTAATCCTAGTACTTGAGACGAGACTCTCGTGGGACCACTCTACTCTCATTTCCACAAGAGCCAGGTGAGGTTGGGTTGAACGAGCTGCGACTCTGACGCGCTCCTTCCTCATGAGGGGTGCTGAGTCCGGCATGTACCCACCTTGAAAGATACAAGAGTGGTAGACGAGATATCCTCGGCGGCGACCTGTCTACGTGCGAGGTAGAATTCCTCTGCCTGCGTTCACCTTTTCGCCTCGGGGGGGGGGGGAGGGGGGATGGGTGGGGGGGGAGGAGGCATATAATAACGGACGGGCGTTCGTACTCGCAACACAGGTAGTACGAGGTGAAGCCCCGCGATGCTTCGTGGAACCCGCCACCCTCATAATGATGTCGGACTCGTAGGGGCTAGTGATTTCGCTTACGGTCGTATGCAGAAAGGCCAGGAAGACCAGGGTCCTGTCAATGTTTTCATTGGAGGGAACACGAATTACTTCAATGTCTGAAGACATAGGGTTTACAGAAATAAAGTTATAATAGTCTATTGATACCAGCAGATGTCATACACTTGGAAAGGAATTTTGAGAAGAATTATATAAATTAGACAAAAAGTATATTTGAAAGCTGAATTATAAGAAAAACTTGGACAATAAAACATAGTCAGAAACCCACTATTCCTGTCACAGTAAGAAGGGTAAAAAGTAATTTATAAAAGCTTGGAAGCTTCCAGATTACACATTCTGTCTTTTGAAGATAACCGTATCTGGTTTAAGGACAAGCACATGAATCAGAATCAGGATAAGGAATTATGAGAATTATAGAAAAATTAAAAATGCATAAATTATTTGTCGTTCTGCCCTTTTGAGTTAACCATATCACGCTAAGGCTTGTGCAAGTGGATCAAAGAATTGAAAGGATTAAGATGCCCCGCGAAAAAAACTATCCACCGATTTTAACCAAATGTTGGCTTACGGAGGCTAGATAAATGAAATAAATGAATGATATATATATATATATATATATATATATATATATATATATATATATATATATATATATATATGTGATATGAATATAATAAATGACAATGAAATAAGCTATATGTATGATGAAATATTAATATGAAATATTAATGATAATAAAATGAATTATGTTTAAAATGACACTGTATAAGAAAGTACGGAGGTTTAAAATAAAGTGAAAAAATATGTATTGGTGGAGTTTATACACAAGATAATGACAGATGAGGAAATAAACGCTAGAAGCAAATTTGAGGTGGACGAGTATGGAAAAATATAAGAAGATACATTAGAATTGTCATGAATGTCAAGTAAAAGAGTATAAATAAGAATTAACAAAATATTAATTAAAATATTTAAATTGTAAATTGTAAATAATAAATGTCATCCAATAAAATAAGTTGTAAATTGTAAATTTCAATTGAGATGTCCAAAGTAACTAATTAACTGATCCGTGTCAAGGATAATTGTAAACTGAATTGTAAATTCAAATCAGATTTGCGCGAAAATTAAAAGGAAAGTACATATGTAGATATAGAATATATTCCTACAATAAGTGAATTTGTTAGTGAAAGACGGTATAGAATAGAATTAAGTTTAATAAGTAATTTTTTTCCATAGCTAATGTTAAAGTGTTGCTATAATAACTGTTTTGAGTAGATAAAGTATCACTTTAACCGCAAGGGTAGATAAAGTGACACTTTAACAACAAGAGTAGATAAAATGTTTTAACTTTTTTTTATTCAATAAAATTTACAAATTAAACACATTAAAACGCATTTTCTACATCTGATGGCAGGTTTTCATTTTCTTGTGTCAATTCTTTTCCGTCCATTTCGTATTTATTCACTTTGTACACAAAACGCAACAATATTCTCCGCAAAAACCAAAACGTAACATTTGTTTGACATTTGTTGACAGAGTAATTCATATTTCTAGCAACGGAGCAACACAATTGCGATTTTTGTGCTAAAAATTACAATTTTTTGAAATTCTATTTTTTACCTGAACTTGAAGTCTTGCTATAGAAAAAAATGTTGTATTGCACACGACGATAAAATCGCAATATCTTCTCGAGCATAATTAGCGTCTCGACTGACGTCTCGACGCTAAAAAACGCTCTCGAAGATAAAGTACAATTTTATCGACTTGTACAATAAATAACTATAATTAATTGTTAAAAAGTTAGGCATCGTAAATTTGGTTTTAAGAAAATATCCGTATATACTCGAGATATTCTCGTATCTAAGATGCATTTTTTTGTAAAACGGGAAGAGGACGCTTCTCTTAATCCTCAATTAAAGTTTTTCTTCTAAAAGGGGTAGGTGTAGTAGGTTTTAACCCTTAAGCGTTAAGTGAAAAAATGGCTTACAATAACAAATAAAACATAAGTTTTAATGTCTAATATAAATGTTTAATAATTAAAGAAACAACGAACTGAAGTGAACTGTATAGAGTCGAACTTAAACCTCTATACGTTGATAAATCTACATTGCCATTGGGGAAGTCACGAGTAGTCTGATATAAAGAAATATATTGTAACATTTTTTTATAGTTAATATATTAAATTATTTCTAATCCTTTTACCCCGTTGGAAGTTTTATTGAAAATTATCGAAATATTACGGAACAATCTACCTACTTATTTAAAAACGACGGTTTAGGTAATCCTCGGTTAATTCCTTCCGGCTCTAAGGCCGGGTTCCTTTATGATAAAATTGTTAAATATCGCCGAAGGCACGTTGTCGTAATATTTCTGAAGAGAACGTAATTCCTGGGATTTTATATTTCATCACGTTCCTAGCTAGAAGGGTACCGTTAGTTTCGATGTTCGTTAGAATCTTTTTGTCTTCTTAGAAATAGATACAGGCTGATTATCATTTTCCCCACCTTTTTCTTGGGTAGTTTGGTAAATTTTTGCAGAAAGGAGACTACTTCCCAGTGGGCATTCGTTGAGAAAAGACCTACTTCTCGTAAGGTGCTTTGCTCATTATCGTCTCTGTGCATTTTCTTTCTTAGTGTGTATACACTTGTATATTTGAGTTTTTTGATCTATTATCATATTAGATTAAATATTGGTATAGAGTACCTTTAATTTTAATTTACTTTAGTGCTTGATACAAGTAAAGTATTATAGTAAATTAAATTACCTTTAGTGAAATAGTGCATCAGTCATCAGGAATTACTGTAAGTTACCATAATCTTAGTATCTCCACTTATCTGGGCGAATAATATAGTACTCTATCATATTTTTTTTAATCATCTGGGCGAATCTAAGTTCATCCATGTCTTCACCTGTAGTTGAGAGTAACTACTGATTTTTACATTCAATATTTTCTTACGAACTTTCCATCAGCTACTAAGAAATTTCAATAAACATAATTACGAACATTTAGTTCTCAATCATTAAATAACAGTGCGAGATAGATAATCAACTTAACCAAGTGCGGTTTGGTTAAATTTTTATTTCGGTAACCTTTTTGTATTCTTGTAAATTTAGATTTGATTAATTTTTGTTATTTGCTATAATTGTTATGCATTTTTAACCCAGTGTCTCGAGATATGCCATTAAACAGCAAAGAGAGACCTTCTTTAATCAACCTTGGTTGAATTTTTTCTTACTCACTATCAGGCTCTCTTGGCTGATAATTGAACCTGCGCATTATTATATTGTGGTATTTGTAAAGGTACTTATTATTCATATTACTGCTTATTTTTATGTGTACACCACCATTTCATAATTCATGGTGTATTTTTATTACTTGTATGTACATTCAGCTACCGACATCATTGTGTTATTGAATATATTGTTTTTGTTTTATGTATGTATTTTATTTGCCGACTCCTAACAAGTTTCCTGAGATAACCATAACTCTGAATATTTGCTTTTTACCTTTAAATATTACTATACCTTTGACTAGTAGAAAGATCAGGCCGATTAAGTTTTGTAAGTAAGTAAGGACTTCGTCCACCTAATATGTTTATTATTTGTTTATATAGTGTGTTGACCAAATTTATTAAATAGTTAACTGTTTAGATCTTTCCTTGGATTTGGTCTCAGAACCAAAATATCTTTCTTTATTTCTTTTCTTTTCTAAGGTTTCTTAATTTTTTCCTTAAACTCCAAAAAATTAAGTGGCGCCCTGTTCCCTATCTTATTTTATCTTTGATAATTTACCCATCTATCTTTTTGTTTATTTATGTATCTTTTCTAATATCTCTTATCCCATCTTTACTTATTTCGTTCGTTGGACCCATTTCCTGTTCCAAAAGCTAGTTTCGAACCCACGACTCGCTCTCCATTAACCATCTGGCTGCCGTCCGCAGTGTCTCCATTGGTGACCTTTCTAGCACCATCCAAAAAAGGTTTCCGAGGTTACAATATATACGAGCACACAAACAATATGTATTAATATTATTTAATCATAGTAGAATTAAGTTTCCCAACTAATAGACCAGGTCGGCATCATATGCTTATAAATATGTCTCGCTAGCAGTCGTGAGTATAAACAAAAATAATGGTTAGACAAATAAAGTAATATACTAAATTAAAATATATTTTATTATGAGTTTTTATTACTAAGGATCGAAAAGTGCACATTATCCCAATTAATACCACAGTTTTATGGCCGTCTATTTTGGGTATTGTTGTACATCTGTCTTGTTTTTGTAAAAAAGTACTATAGTGTATTTTTATGTATGAGAGAGTAATAAAACAATAAATTATGTATGCAAATCCCTAAACTGTCGATACGGGTGAATCAATGAAAAACAGATATTTGTCAACAAGTTTACAGAAGTATATAGGAAAACAATTTTAAATTGAGTATGACCACCAGGTATAAAGGTTGGAGCAGAATAGAATACAATAGTTGTGAGGGTTACTAATCCCTAAATAAGGTTGCCAGTGTCGGAGTGATGGAGGTTAACAGGTACTAATGAATTTGCAAGAAATGTAAGATGTTTATTTTATTGGTTATATATAACCAATAAAAGTTTAATAAGTACCTACCTATTTGCAAAATAAAGTTTAACTCTTTAGATAAAATAAAACGTTTTATTTTATCTATTTGCAAAATAAAGTTTAATTCTTTGCCCATTTGCAAAATAAAGTTTAATTCTTTAGATAAAATAAAACGTTTTATTTTATCTGAAATGAGTGCATTCCACGAAGTAAGGGTTTCAACAATCAAACATTTAATTCTTTAATTCCAGGAATCTACGACAGTAATTGACTAGATAATTACCTTCTAAACTTATTCCACAGAAAATGTGATAGTGGGTTTTTCCATTTTGTATATAGGAAGGTCCAAGTGGCGTATTCAAAATTCTTAACAGTTCACTTAAAGTAGGTACTTCAGTTGCAAGGTGCAGTTTATTGTGTATACTAGTGTTATGGAAAATTTGGAAGTGCCGTGTAAACGCCGAAAAATTGGTCCTCTAACAGTTAATGAAAAAACATTAATATTTAATTGTTTTAAATCATTTACAGACAAACGTTTATGTGAAAGTGTTGATGAGACCGTTGAGTTAGTTAGCAGTACACTTGGTGTTGGGAAATCTACGATTTACAGAGTTATTAAAGAAGAGAAATGTGGTAGTTTTCAAATGCCACGTAATGCTCCAGGGAAACCAAAATTTCAAATAGAATATCATTTTAAAGAAGGACTTCGACGGAAAGTGCATGAATTCTTCTTTAGACAAGAATTTCCAACATTGGATAAGGTTCTTGTCTCAGTTCGAGATGATAAGGATTACCCAGAAATGAGTCGAAGTACGTTATGGAAACTTTTAAAAGAAATAGGCTTCCGCTGGAAAAAGAATCCCAGAAAGTCTATTTTATTAGAAAGAAGCGATATTGTCATATGGAGAAGACATTTTCTAAGAACCATAAAGGAAATGAGAAACCAAAAAAGAAAAATATTTTATCTTGATGAAACATGGATCAACGAGGGTCATACACCAAATAAATTTTGTCAGGATGAAACTGTTACAAGTCAAAGGCACGCTTTTGTAAATAACTTATCTACTGGTTTAAACCCACCATCAGGAAAGGGACGCAGGCTGATAATAGTACACATTGGCAGTTAAGACGGTTTTGTTGAAGGTGGTTTATTAACTTTTGAATCAACTCGTACCGGTGACTACCATGAAGACATGAACGCTGATGTCTTTCAAGAATGGTTCGAACAAATGATAGATCTTCTTCCTAAGAACTGTGTAATAGTAATGGATAATGCAAGTTATCACTCCAGACTTATAGAAGGACTGCCCACAACCAAGTGGTTAAAAAAAGACTTGCAGAATTGGCTGAGTTCAAAAAATATTACGTACCATCCCGGATCTATAAGAAAGGAACTTTATTCGTTGTGTGCCCTTTATAAAGAAAAATTTAAAAAATACGAAATTGATGAAATTGCCAAAAATCGTGGAATGACAGTACTTAGATCCCCACCATATCATTGTGAATTAAACCCGATTGAACTGGTATGGGCACAGATAAAGAGTGAAGTTTCAAGAAAAAATACCACTTTTAAAATTCATGATGTTAAACAGTTGTTTTTGGAGGCCGTAAATAATGTAAAACCTGAAAACTGGGAAAAGGTAGTAAATCACACTATTAAAGAAGAGGAAAAAATGTGGAAGCTGGACAATATTACTGATAAAATGATCGAGCCAGTTATTATAAATCTTGGTTCTGAAAGTTCATCCTCTGAATCTGATTTGGATTTGTAATAAGTAGCTGTAAGTTTTATATTAATATTTTTATTCATCTATTTAACATACCTTAGACGGTTTTAAAAACTCTTTTTCTCTTTTGTAATTTTTAAAAATTAAAAAAAATGTGAATTTTTTAAAACCCTTTTTAATGTAGGCCAGTCAGTTCTAATATAGTGTGTGATAAAAGAGGTCACTTTTGTTTACATACACATAACACTTTATAACACTGAAATAATTCATTTATTTTTTACAATTATTCAAAGTAATTTTTCAATTAATCTTGAGCACGCCCATGGAGTGGTCGGAGCTACCAGTTAAAATTATGCTAATTACTCTCTCGTTCATAAAAATAAACTATAATAATATACTGCCGTTTCATCCATCTGGCATTTATCTTACTTTCATAATTCCGTTATAAAGCTGTTGGCCAACTTGTTCCTGTTTCTACTAAAGCTGTCCACACTTCTCTAGAAATATCATCTGGTCCAATTGCTTTACCTTTTTTTATTTTTTGAATCGTTTGAACAACTTCTTCGTTGGTTATCTTGGCGATCATTGCTGTTTCTGTCTGTGTTAGCTTAAATGATTTTCTGTCAAATTTTCATGTAACAAACTATCAAAGTACGTTTTTCTTCGATTTTTAATATCCTTTTCGTGAATTAGTATTGTATTATTTTCATTTCGGATAAATCCGATCTGATTAAAATCGTTTGCCTTTCTTTGCTATATATTTGGGAATTTTATATAACTTTGTTTTTCCTTCCCTGGTATCGAGTTGATTGAATAGATTTATATAAACTTTTTATTATTTTAAAGATCTATCTTCGATCTATTTTCTTGCCACTGTTTAATTTTTCCAAGTATTTTAACAGTTCAACTCTAATAGTAATGTCCATGTTCCTCAACATTTTATTAGGACTTCTTTGCATGTCTCAGCATATTTCGTTTACTATTCTTTTCTCTAAATAGACCTTCTTTTCTTGCCGTGAAATATCATTTTTGGGGTTGATTTTATTCAATTTTGTATATAATACGTTTCCGTCTTTTAGAGAAATGTGTAAGCAATCGCAATATCTAATGCGAGAATCTCCAGATTCATTTCTTGTTCTAAAACCTACTACTCCATGTATTGCTTTATATCCTCTCTGACTGGTCCTCGTGTGTATTAAAATCACCTCCTATGATGACTGTTTTCTTTGATGGAATATCACTCAATATGTCTCCTAATTGATCATGGAAAGCTTTTCTTACATTCTCACCCAGACCGATTTGAGAAGCATACATACTGTAACGAAAAAGTTGACAAAAGTTGATAATAAAAAGCTTTTCTTACACAATACTCAACAAAAACCACGTTGGTCAAGTCAGAGATATTTATTAGGAGTGGGTAAGGATATAGATGGTAAAAAATTGGAGAACAAAATAGATATATAAATGATAGATAATAAAAAGATAACAAATTATCACAGTTTGACAAAGAAAAACGAGAAACACGCAATACAGCTAAACTGTAGAACAAAATGGGCGCCAATAAGTTTTAACCTGAAAATTATGAAGAAACTCAAAGCTAAACAAACTGACAACTGAAATCGGATTTTGGCTTTTTTAAATTAGGCCTAAGCTTATTATTTCTTAGAAAGGGGATGTGTACTTTGGTTCGAAAAATATTTGTTCCAATGAGAAAATAATACGCTTTAGAACGCTTTTAACGAAAAACCAATAAAATTTAAGAGGGATTATATATAATTAGTACTTGAATGGAGTGGTTTAAATGAAAACGTATTCATTTATCGAAAACTATAGCCCCAAACATAATTTATTACGGAAAAGTTCTTTTAAGAACAAGAGTCTCTTAAACACTCATAAGTATTTGAAGCGATAAAAATTAATTATCTTTCTAGACACAGTATTGAAAATACAGGCCAGTAATCGAAAAATTTAGCATGCCACAATACGTAACATTCAACACTTGTTTATGACGTACACTTCCCGTCATATAAAACTGGTACACTTTTTTTTCCCAATGTAAACCTGTGTTCAGACTGGACACAATGGTTCGTGAATCAATTCGTTGTTGCCATCACAGATAACGGAATTGCACTAAATCTAAATAAAAAAAAAACGTTCAAAAATGTATTATTGTAATTGTATTGTAATGTAGATGGGTATTATTTTTATCATTAACAACAAAAAACCGTATCTAATTAATTTAATAACCAGAGATAGGGTTAAGTTAATATCCAAAATGTTTGAAGGATCTGTATTGGCACAGGGAACATTGGAATGCGTCTACTGTAATTTTATACTTCAATTGCCTACCGAACACGAACTGTGTTTTGTGTTAATAAGTTTAATAACATGCAAACTACCAAAATTAATTGATTATTTAGTATAAGAACGATAAATGTGAAAAGTACTTTATCCTACGTATTATAAACTATAAAATATCCGGGGCGAAAAAACGCTTTTCAAAACGTGACAGTTACAATCTAATATCCGACTGTAATGTTTTATTATAATAATTTAAAGTTATGTCTAGATTGATTATCTATCATTATTTTTGAATCGAAATATTTTCATAAATTATAATAAGACACAAATCAATGTATGGGTACTTAATTGAGATGATGGAAAATTACAAAATTAATATGGGAATTTTTTAGGATGCATGTTTAAACAAATTTAATGTGATTGATTGATCGAGAATGCTCGATGTTTTAGTTTTTAGTACACTCAAAACTGGCGGTCTATCGCACAGCCCTGCTTTTAGCTGGTTTCATATAATATTTTCGTTGAACTGGCAACGGTGTCCTAGAAATTAGAATGACACATGTGACAAGATCAACGTACACAACTTAAAAAACACGATTTTTGGTTAAAATAATTGTACCAGTTTTTTATGACGCGAACGGTACATCTCACCACGGAATGTAAATCAGTTGTACTCTTTTTCTTAAAGCGCATCTACCAACTCCAAACTCTATCTGTTAGACCTCCAAGATTCCCATACCCCATCCTGATGAAAAAATGTGTATGATAAATAAAAAACATTGGTTGCAGATCAGGGGGCATTAGATTTTCATAGATTAGTAAATTATTTAAATATAATTTCAAATCTGACAACAGTTTAAAAATATCCCATAAGTATCTGTAGATACTGTCGATAAAATAAAATTTACAAATTAATGTTTTTACTGATACTGAAAATAAATAAGTTAAACAAACTGACAACTAAAATCGGATTTTGGCTTTTTATAAATTAGGCCTAAGCTTATTATTTCTTGGAAAGGGGATGTGTACTTTGGTTCGAAAAATATTTATTCCAATGAGAAAATAATACGCTTTAGAACGCTTTTAACGAAAAACCAATAAAATTTAAGAGGGATTATATATAATTAGTACTTGAATGGAGTGGTTTAAATGAAAACGTATTCATTTATCGAAAACTATAGCCCCAAACATAATTTACTACATCATATCATCCCATAAGTACCCATAGTAACTGTCGATAAAATAAAATTTACACAATACTATTTTTACTGATTCACAATGATTTTAAGGTAATATTTTTGACGTTTTGATTTCCATTTCAGAGGTTGCTCGTAGATAAAGTAAACTGCCACTATAAAAAGTGAAACCATTATTTTAAATCAAAGTATTGGTAAATGCTGTGAATTAATAAGCAACTACAAAAATTTATTCCGTTCTACAAAAAAGACTGTGTAAAGATTTGATTTCAAAAATAGTATTTCTAAAATTCGCTTATACGTATTTCGTCTTTTTTATGACTCCTCAGAGCTCCTCGGTATGAAGCACTAAAAATAAAATTAAATATTTTGATTTAATGTGCTAATCTAATATGTGCCTTCTACGATTTAGGTGAGATAGGTGAGAATCTGAATTTTGGTTTCGAATACGTAGAAATCTTCGGATTTTTCCTTTTTGCTTTATTCTTAGATGTCGCCAATGCGTCTATAGGAAGTTATTTCATAATTACTTCCTTTGACGGAAAATATTTGATTTCACGTTTAGAGCTTTCTACTGAGGCGCTCTGATGAGTCCTAAAAAGAACGAAATACGTATAAGCACTATACGTGCAATCAAATCCGAACTGTCTTTTCTATATCTTTATTTACAGGTTTAGGTGAGAATTACAGGTTTAGGTGAGAAGTTTAGGTGAGTTACATTTATATCACAGGTTTAGGAGAGAATCTAAATTTTGGTTTTGAACAAGTAGAAATCTTTGGATTTTTACTTTTTTCTTATTCCATTCTGTTTCATTTAGTACTATATGGTTACCTCTATTATCCAATATTTTGACATTGTTGTGGATCAGTTAAGGTTTCGTTGAATATTTTTTATCTAAATAGACTTTTAATATCCTGTTTTTAATCCTAGTTTTTCTCTATTCTTTACGTTATTTAACTCTTATCTGAACCAGAAATTCCTAACCTAAAACGAAAGTTCCTTCTTCAAACTCTAATATAAATCAGGAGTTATGATCCTAGTTCGAATCTTCCATCATACTTTGAACCGAAAGTCCCGATTTTGGTCAATTCGTCAACCATATACAATTAGTAAGGTCGTCATAAATCTTTGGTATTTAGCACATGATCAAATGGTAAGTGCCGTGAATATGATTTAGAGCGTCTTTCGCAGTCTGATATTTTAAAGTCACTCAAAGCGCGATTTTGCAGTTGTGCCATCGATATGAAAAATTTAGTGATGCCGTTAAATGATATGGATCTCGTCAACGTGCTTACACCTCGACAGAATAGATATGTAGTAGGATTAGCTCACCGAAATATACATATAACTGTACGGGAACAATATGAAGAAATAAACTATTGAGGAATATTTGAAGCTAGGTTTTGTCTCTCACCTGATTGTTATTTAGATGACAAGAAATATTCAGATATGTACATAATGTTCGTCTAGACGGTGGTTTACGAGTTATGTTTTGGACTAGAATAATTTTTAACAATCGAATTGTTCACTTTTTTGTGAAAGCACTTTAAATCATTATTAATATATTGCCATATCTTAGAACATTTCATTATATTTTACCATAGTAGATGGCCTATACTAAAGCATGTATGGAAGAATCTTCTTAAAATGTATCGTTTTTCATTTGCATAACTATCATAATTACTTAGTTCTTTAAGATGTTATAAGTAATACATATATAAATAACTTGCCTTAAATTGCCTTAAATTAAAAGTTTTAATTTAATTTGACCTTCCTTGAAATTAACGCCATTGCTGGTCTAATCATATGAATAACTTTTAATTTTGTCTTTAACTTCCCCTCAATATACTTTTCAACTGACACAAATGCAAAAATTAAATAAAACAAAACTCATTTTAATTATTCCAACACTAAAGTGCTAAGCTGTAATTAATGGCATGGGACAAAATTAGGAGATTAGAACCCTTTTATTTAATTATTTTGTCAAAGAGAAACCATATTACAGAAATCATTATACTGAATTGAAGATGAATGCTCACGAACAGATGAGACCTAAAACATTCGTATTTTAAGTTATTGCATGAAACAATATAACAAAACATTAAAATTCTTTATTCACTCTTAAAATGCAAAAGGGACCGCAAATACGAGTATGTGTGTATAATACATAAAATTCAGTTAAATCATTCAGAATATTTCATTTTGCAAAGAAACGTGATTCTATAAAAATTGTTACTCATTATAAATTCTATTCACGTTATAATTTGATTCTGTATATACGATAGAGAACTGGTAAACTTAATCTATAAAGGAGAAAATTACATTAGTTCTTTACCCTTCGAGAAAATGGCGTTTGTGAGAAATGCTTAAATCGTATTAAGACTTAAATTTAAAAAAGATTAGTTTCGATTTAGTTAATGATAAATACGACTAAAAATAAACCCACAATAAATAACCAATTTATAAAGCAAATAGCTTTCTCTATAGAAGACTATCAAATAATTGTCAAAGTTAGAATACATATATTGAGAAATCTATAAAAAAAATACTCAATATTAATTAATAATACAGTATTTGTCACAGATTCATTAAGTAAAACTATAATATATTTATAACTAACTATATTTTATAGTTAAAAACTAAGTAGTGTGCGAACTTTGGCAGTAAAAAGGTGTTTATCGATTGTCTGCCCAACTAAAGAAACAAATTGATAAACAAAAGTTATAGTGTAACCTCCATATAAACCTAGCAATCGTGACGTGAGTAGCATAAATCACCTAATAATATTTATATATTAATAATAATGTAACATTATGAGAATGGAAAGTACCCAGATAATACCTACTATTCTCTCTACTACTGGAGTTATTCCGAAGAACCTCCTAGAAAACATAAGAAAGCTAGGTCTGAATGAACATCTCTACAAGACCATGCAGAAAGCTGTACTTCTCTCAACATCCAGATGTGTACGAAAATTTTTGGGAGATACTCCAGCATACCAAGTCACCTAGGGCTCGATAACACGGAAAGTGTCCCACCAGAGCTCAATTCTTTTGATACCGTAGGTATCTGGGATGAGTGAATTTTCCCCTTAGAGGGAGTGAGAGCCGTATGGCTAAATCTGGGATAAGTATAATGTAACCTATAAAATACAATACCTAACTTTATCTCACATCTCATATTGCCATGTTGTCAACACATTCAAAGATCCAACAAAAAATTGTAACGATTTAATTTGCCTACCACATTGGATATCACTTATAAGGGGTTGAAAGTGGTGACTGAGCAATTACTGGGCTGGAGTTAGTGTAAGTAAACAAACCGAAACGTTTGCGAACGGCCACTCTTGTTTTATTGATTGACTGGAAAGAGTAACTACTAAGAAAAAATCAAAAAAATACTTACATAGATTTCCTGGGCAACAAAACACAAGAAGGTTCCTAAACTATTTAAATTGGATAGATCCTTGCTGGATAGAAAAAAAGGCTTTTCTTTCCTAAAAAATATTAAAGGGTGAAAATCTTTTTAGAGGAAATAATTCTACAACTCCTGGTTTAGAGAAAAACATTGGATATTTATTATTACCTCACATTAACAGTTATTACAAATAATATTAACAAAATTTATCAACAAATTTTACAATGGCGCTATTTGTAGCAATTTAAACAATTATATTAAATCAAAATATTATAAGTTTTGAATGACATTACTTACATTGAGGTTAACCTTTAAACAAAACAGAATTTAAAATTATGGTTATGTACCAAATGCCAGAAAAGGATAATACTGACTGTCATATGTCGAAATGAAATATTAAACCTTTTTAAAATATTAATTTAATATTAAAGTTAACTTTATTTAAAAGAAGACTAATACGACAATTAGCTAATCCATAAAACTTATAATTTTATTTATTTATAATTTTTTGCCAAATAGCATTTTGAGCTCAAATTCACCTTTCCACAAAACAAATTGCCGGCTTTGAAGACTACACGTCGAAAGCTATTTCTTTCGAATCTAAATCTCCACTCTAACTACACTTCACTATTTTTCCATGACAAAAAACGAATAACGAATCATCATAACGAATTTTAACAAAATCTGGACTTAAAACAATGAAACTGACTGAATTTGGCAACGGCTTCACTGAGAGTGACATCATAATCTCATCTCACCAAATTGGTACAAACATAAACGGAAAAATTCCTGTTTATTTGATGCGCAAATCTCTTATAGGCGGAATCAACATGAAAAGAAATACCCATCTGTGTTATATTAGACAAACTAAAAATGTTTATATTATCAATCTCAGCGACGCAAAAAGATTAAGAATATTTTATGGTGTTTTAACATATGCCAGGGAAATAAAAATGCTACAAGATCAAGCCATGTAATTTATCCTTCTTCCATGCTAACCACGTAACTTATCCTTTGCTTCCAGAATCGCCAACAATATAGAAAAGAAACTCAAGTAGAAATAACAAGACTCATTACTTCAGGTCAGAGACTTGTTATGTCAAATGCTTGACCTGCTGTTCCAAAAACGTTGATATTAAACTGCGTATGATGGGTATAAACCTTTTCTCCAAAATAACTTTCCTAAGAGTAAAAGTCTCTGCTTGAAGGCGGGTACAGCTGTTTCTTGAGTTTTAGAAGGCAAATATTGATCACACCTTTAGAAAATATGTCTATTCCTGATTATTTTATCATCTCAAACGACAATACCACTTACCGACTTTCTACAAAGGGATTTACCTGTATAAAATGTAAGACTATTGGATACCAGAAAGCAGATTACTATTACAAAGCTCATCCAACCACTTTTAACGTACACTCAGAAACTTCCCAAAACATATTAACTACAGTAAATGCATTCAATAACTAAACAAAACAAAATATGGAAATTTACAACAATATGACATGTTTTAAAATCCCAAAATAAAAAAATCAGAATTTGGTGTTAATATTGACAGTACACTAAATACATATAATACTAAATATTTACCATGTCGGGATAGTATCATGTTTTTATCAGGTTTTTTCTGATTTTTTCTCATAATTTACTATGAGATCACTAACAGGAGAATTTTACTTTGATCATTGCCGTGGTCGTCTTTTGCTATGATTTTTATGATGAATATTTTTAAGTTAAAGTTGATTTCACCTAATCAAATGAACTATCTTTCAATAAAACCGTCCCAGAAACGCAACTCAAAAATATTGACAACATTAGTTTAAAGTCATCTACTTCTTCTTCTTCTTTTTATGTAGACCTCACTCTGTCTGTTTTTCAATGTGCCTCGATTAAGTTGTCGTCCCAACATTTTCATGGTTTTCCTACTGATCGTTTTCCTATTAAAAGAACCATCTCTTGCTGCCTTTACTAGTCTGCACTGACAAACAAGTGCTTTGTTTGTCTTCAGTGGAGAACCATCTCTAAATGAAGCCAAATGTCCAGTTAAAATTTTTTAAATCTTCGTATCTACGAATATGAACATTATTTTCTGCAGAGTTTGTGTGTTTTTTGTTTTTATTTGTTAAGTTAGTTTTAAATAATGAGTAAAGTTTACAGTACATCTATAATAACATCGATAATATACTACATATTGAGTTAGAATTGATGAAGCTTTAGAAATATAAAGCGAAACGTCTTCGATAAACTTGAAGTAGTTGACTTCTGTTTTTATTTGCCAACTTGAATGACCGATTAAACCTCCGAATTCACTAGTTGAATACTTTAGTAATATAAATTGACGGTCGTAGTCGGACCTAATTGGTCCGTAGGAAATAAAACTTTATTTGTTTTATGTCTCAATATTTCGTCACGATTTTGTCACGAATGTTCCAGAGAAAACTGTTAATTTATTAGAATAATAATTAAATGTAAACAAAGTGAATATTTCGATACTTACAACTAAAAGAGTAAAAATTTAAATTTTGTTAACGTATCTAAATGACATTTGTTTTATTTTAATTTATTTACAGGTTAGGGTAACCACAATCTATTATATTTTATAGAGTGAATTCTTATATTGGACAACTTTTAGTGAATAAGTTAAAGTAAATATTTATTATGACAATATTATTGATATTATAAGGTGGAAGGTTCTCTTGTCATAATATAATCTGTTTATTTATGTTAAAGCCAGAGCTTCAACGAGGGCGAGTATGTTGTAAAAGTAACAAGTTGTAATAATAGTTTATTTTTTGTTTTCATAAGTATCGGCTTTAATATTATGTGACACACTGTTTTTCTCGTCTAAAAAAATATTTATTTTCAAGTTCCCTTGAGCTTATTGTTTTATAAACATATTGTCGCCAGTATATCCAACTGTATCCCAAGTAGTCGGGATATTTCAAATTTTCAACAAAAATCCAAAATTTGTTTAATTTACTAATGTTTGTATTTTGAGAACGATTTCCAAAGTGGAAATTGAAACGTTAATAAACGTACTTTAACCCTTAATTGTGGCTTATTCCTATTTAAATACAGGGTGTTTCAAAAAGGTATGTTAACTTCCATCCATCCAATGGCGCTACAGCCCAAATCGGGCCTTGGCCTCCTTCAATAGGCTTCTCCAACCATCTCTATTTACCGCTGTTCTTTTCCATGAACGCGTTCCCAGGCAGTTCCTGGCATCCTCATCGACTTCATCTTCCCATCTCTTTTTAGGTCTTCCAATAGGTCTTTTTCCCTGCATTCTTGCATTTAATAATTTTCTGGGGATTCTATTCTCATGCATGCGGACCACGTGCCCTGCCCATCGTAATCTCTGCAGTTTAGTATGTTGTGCTAGAGTTGGTTCGCTATATTGCTCGTATATTTCTCTATTGTACCTAATTCGCCAGTTGTTGTTTTCACTTATTGGGCCCAGGATCCTACGTAATATTTTTCTTTCAAACACATCTAATGCATTGGCAGATTTCTGTGTCACCACCCATGTTTCGCAACCATAACTTACTATGGGCCTGATTATTGTTTTATAGACCCGGAGTTTTTTTTTCCGGTGTACGTCTTGCGATTTGAATATGTGGCCCATCGCGAAATAGGCTTTATTTGCCAGCACAAGCCTTCTATTTATTTCCGGTTCTTCTTCATTGCTTGCGACCAGATCCATTCCTAGGTATGTGAATCTATTTACATGTTCTATATCGTCAATAAAGTGTTGTTGCACCGGTCTATTTGATCTGGTTTGTATGAGTAGTTTTGTTTTATTTGTATTTATTGCTAGCCCTACTGCTTCTGCACTCTGTTTCAACTCAACGTAGGTTTCTTCCGCTGCATTCATTGTTCTGCTCATTATGTTTATGTCATCTGCGTATGCTGCTAATTGGGTAGACTTGTTTGTAAGTATGTTATTTCCGCTCACCGTCAACCGTCTAATTACATATTCCAGAACAAGATTAAAGAGCGTTGGAGCTAGTCCGTCGCCTTGTTTCAGTCCTTGCGTTATCGTAAACGCATCAGTGATCTGTCCCTGAATACATATTTGTGCTTCTGTTTTTGTCATTGTCATTTGCACTAGTCGTATTAATTTTGATGGTATGCCAAATTCTTTCAGTATATTAGGTAGAATTGTTCTATCGATTGAATCATAGGCTTGTTTAAAATCTACAAAGAGATTGTAAACGTCCATGTCATATTCCCATGCTTTGGCTAGTATTTGTTAACTTACCTTAGTACAAAAGTGTACACAAAAAAAGTTACAGCCCCTTTGAAGTTACAAAATAAAAATTGTATTTTGCATTATCTCCTAAACTACTTGACATTTTGTAATAAAAATGGACACGTTACTTTATTGTTCTGAAAGCATTTTTCATACAAAAGAAACAACAAAATCTAAGCGCACAGAAAAATTTTAAGGGGGGTGTGCAGCATTAAATCCCCCCAAACTTTTGAGTACGTTCAAATTAAATGAATTTTGTGGCATCATTAGTTTAAAAGTTTTTTAAACTAATGATCTGACCTCTTTTCACTTTTTCAAAAAACTAGGTTTTTCCTAGTTGGCCATAAAATTACAATTAGTTTCTACGGATACAATAATTACAAACAGTTCCATCAATAAATATTCAATAATTTAAAGCTATCATTAATTGTGTGAATAAGATTAATATTAAAAATTTTGATATAACAATGGCCTGCACATTTCAGAAAATGGCGGATATGCATTTAACTTTGGGTAAGTTGGATCAGATTAAATTATGATTTCAATAAACTATCGGGAATATCGGAATCGAAATACACTCGATAGACGATTATTTCTGAACATTGATCGTCGTTTACGGGAAACGGGTACATTCCAACTGCAAGTTGCTGGCAATAGTGGTTGTCCAATAATGGATGCAACTGATGAAGACATTTTAAAAATCATTAAAGAAGTCCCTGAAATAAGTACCAGGGGAAATAGCTGCTCATATAAATATTCCTCACGTTTGGAAACGTTAACAACGGTTCAAGAGTTATTGGTTGAAGATTAACATAAAAGGATTCGATTTTGCGATTAGTTGTTAATGGAAAACACTCGAAATGTTAATTTTATCAGAAATATTTGGTTTAACGAAGAGGCTACCTTCAGTAGAAATGGAATAACAAACCATCATAACAAGCACATTTGGGCCGACGAAAATCCTCACGCCAAAAAAATGACTCATCACCAAAGGACTTTCAAAGTTAATGTTTGGGCAGAAATTGTGGATAACAATCTAATAGGCCCAGTATTTCTTCCCAACAATGTAAATGGTGATAATTATTTGCAGTATTTGGCAAACGATTTACAAGAGTATTTGGAAGAAGTGAATATTGCAATAAGGCAAAATATGTGGTTTCTATAAGATGGCGCTCCACCGCATTACAGTAATGAAGTCTAGGAATACCTTTGCATGCAGTATTCTGGTCGGCGGATTTGAAGGAGTCGTGACGCACCTATTTCTTGGCCACCCAGAAGTCCAGGTCTTAACCCCATTGACTTTTGCTTTTGGGATTTATGAAAGAGAATGTATATTCTGTAACTAACATCTATCAATAAGTCCTCGTAGACACTTTGTCCCAGGACCAGCAACCTCATGTAGAGTCTTACGTTGCCATGTTATTAATTCTGTTGGTAACTTTAACATCATAACATATAAGATCGAATAATTTAACCTAAATTTAAATTAATAACATTTAACGAGTTTTTCCCAGATATTTAGTGGCTCAAAACATGTACACGTAGGAAGTATTAACCGCATTTTTTATTAACCTTGGTCAACATTTTAAATTTCATGTTTTCTTTAATAAAATGGTTATATACTTTTAGGACACACTGATGATGGAATATTGATTCCGAAAACGGTGTGTGATGTAGCCTGATAGGGTGTTTTAATTATATACCTGTTATAAAGAATTTTAAATAAATTTTTTGGGATACATTTTTTGATAAATTTAAATATTTTTCCTGAGCTTAATTTTGATTCAAAAATGTGAAAAAATCAGCACGAAAATGTATGTTCACGAATTTTTTCAGATTTCTTAACGCAAAGGATCGCTCAGTAATTTTTTTTTTTTTTGAAAAGACACATTTTTTGTGTTGGTTTCAAACTGCTGGTTTCTAAAAAAACTGATACGACTCTTAAAGCGTGTTTTGTAGCAAATTAAGTAGTCTATTTTGAAGGATAAATACTTATTATTTACATACTGTCACTGTCACTGCCCAATCTTAAAATATGTCAGATAATTTATTCTGTTCAACTTAAAAAAATGGCTCCACATGCTAGCAAATAACTAAAAGCAAGAATTATAACGAAATTAGAAGATGATTGGACACTATGTGCCGTAGCGAACCATGTTAACGTAAGCAGAATAACAGTTTTTAATATTAATAAAAGATGGAGAGAACAATAAACTCTCGAAAGAAAGCTACGTTCTGTAAGACCACAAATATCTACCGCTCATGAAAATCGTACGCTTTTGGAGAGATTAGAAGAGAATCCTTTTGAAGATGCGAAAACTACAAGAATTATGTCACAGTTTCCGGGAAGAAAGACAACAACTTTGCGCAGAATTAAAGCATCGCGTCTTAGGTACCGAACTGCAGCAAGAAAACAAGCTCTTATGCTACAGCAGAAGCAATCAAGACTTATATTTGCTTTAAACCATCAGCTACAAAATCAACGTTTTTGGGACAGGGTAATATTTATAGATAAGAAAATTTTTCAATCTTCTAGAAAGGGCAAAATTGGGGTGTATAGACCAGATAATAATAGATTTATTCCTCTATATGTGGATAGATATCGAGCAGATGATCATTTAAGCGCCAATGTATGGGGATGGATTTCATCTACAGGAATGGGAATAATATGGCGTATTGATGGCAGGTTTGTTAAGCAGACTTATCTGAATATTCTAGAAAGCATCATGTTTCCCAGTGTAGAACAGTTGTATCCAGAAAATAATTTTATCCTCCAACAAGTAATTGTCCTGTTCACACTGCAAATATAATAAGCCAGTGGCTCCAGAATAACAACATCGAAACCTTACCATGGCCTAGCTACAGTCCAGATTTAAACCCAATCGACAATGTGTAGGGGGTTATTATAAAACGGTTGTATCGGCGTAATTTTATATCTCAAAATGCTGAAGAGCTATATCACGGTATACAACAGGTTTGGGAAAAACTCTCTAAAGAAGACAATTCCATAGGTCCTTTCACGCAGATGGACCAAAGACTACAAGCTGTCATCAATGCTGATATTCTTCTCATGGCGCCGTCTCCTTTCGAAGGTTGGCGATCCAAATGGCAATTGTAGTTTTGGCAACTGCTGCGCGAAAGATTTCTGCGGATGAGCGGTCGAACCATCTCTTCAGGTCTTTCAGCCACGAGTTCTGGCGTCTTTGATCTTTTGCCCTGTACTTTTCCTTCCAGTATAACTTGACGTAATTCGTATCTTTCGCCTCTCAACACATGACCCAAGTATTGCATTTTCCTCTCTTTTATTGTTCTTAGTGATTCTTTTTGTTTACACATGCGACGAAGTACCTCAACATTAGTAACTCTTTGTACCCATGGAATTCTCAGCATTCGTCTGTATATATACATCTCAAAGGCATCTATTCTTTTTTATATTTCAGAGTCCATTGTCCAACTTTTACAGCTATACAGTAAGACAGAAAAAACGTAACATTTGATAATTCGGATTCTAAGCTGCAAACTAAGGTCTGATCTTGTAAAAAATGTTTTCATGGTCATGAATGCTTTCCTTGCTTGTTCGATTCTTGATAGAATTTTTTTTTTTTTGGATTAGACTGACTATTGATATTTGCTCCCAAATATTTTATAGAATTTACCTTTTCTATTATTTGACCCTTGGCATACACACATGTACGTTTATTGGTATCTTTGAAAATACTCAAGTTTTAGTTTTGGAAACGTTTAGATGTAAACCGAACATTTCGCTGTGGTCAACTACCGCATTTATTATGTTTTGTAGT
The DNA here is from genome assembly GCF_040954645.1 of Diabrotica undecimpunctata. Lineage (NCBI taxonomy): Eukaryota > Metazoa > Arthropoda > Insecta > Coleoptera > Chrysomelidae > Diabrotica > Diabrotica undecimpunctata. The sequence continues at coordinate 66,859,796 of NC_092810.1, read as the reverse complement.
TCTTGTGCGTTATTTGCTATTAAGACGGTATCATCAGCATATCTGATGTTGTCTATGCTGATTTCGTTAATCTTAATTCCGCCTTGGACCTCGTCTAATGCTTCTCTGAATATAGACTCCGAATATAAATTAAACAGTAACGGTGATAAGACACACCCCTGTCTTAGTCCTCGTCGGATTTGTATATCTTATCGGATGTTGTGTGCTCTATTTCAATTGTTGCCTTTTGGTGCCAGTATAGTTCTGAGATAAGTCCCAAGTCTTGTTCGTCAACTCTAGTTGTTCTCACAATTTCGATAATCTTATGATGGTTACTGTAGTCAAATGCTTTTCGATAGTCAATAAAACATGCATATACGTCTACATTCATGTCTCTGCATCGTTGCGTTAACACATTTAAAGCAATCAGCATGCTGATCAGCAAGCATCAATGCTGATGGAGATATTACAAAATCTTAATTTTATTTTTACGTACTTAAATTTAGTATAGGTTTGGTCTTCCAGACCATCGCTTTCTTTCGAGAGTTTCTTGTTCCCACCATTTTTTATTAATAAAAAAACTGTGGTTCTGCTGATGTTAAAATGTTTTGCTGCCTCTGATAGTACCCAGTTATTTTCTAATTCGGTTACAATTCTTGCTTCAAACTATCGTTGAGTTAAGTCGTTTGTATTTTGTATAAAAACTATCATTTATATAATTTAGACCCTAATAATTATAAAAATTTATGAATTAACATATGTAATCAATGGTTTGTTGTTTGTTAGTTTATTTTGTAATTTGTCTGTCATAATAAATATAATATAATATCAGACCAATAAAATACACTGCTCAAAATGATCAAATCTTACCAAGAGTTTTATTAGTTTTTTTAGGAACCAGCTGTACTTTTAAGTGCTTGACATCAAATAAAAATCCAGCCAAGTGCAGATTTTACCATCTTATCTCGCCATATCCTTTTAAGATATGTTCTGTCGTAAATTTTTCTTTGATTAAGTTACTTCTTTAGTCATTGCTTGTGTAGATTTTGTTATCGTAGTATTTAAATTTATTATGCTTATATCGTCAAAGTTGCATACAAAGGTTTTTGGTTTTTGTGGCTGGATTTATTTTAACCTTAGTTTAAAATTTACCACAAGAGGTTGGTGATTAGATCCAACATCTGCTTCTGGAAATATAAGGACTTTTTTGTTAGCATTTTAAAAGAGCTCACTTAGAAGTATATGTTCGTTTTAATTTCTTGAAGCTCTGGGGTTGCTGCCATAATTAAATGGGGTTTTTCAAGTATATAATTGTCGCTTGGATAGTTTACATCACGTTTTCAATGTCGTTTTCTTTATAGAATTCATATAATCTCTGTTCTCGATTGTTTAATTGTCCAAAACCATAAGGACTCACAGTTTGACCTCGTCAATGAGGGGTTACTATTTTTAAAAACAAAATGTTACCAACAGTGCATACTCCATAAACATCACCACTAAAACAACAAGGAATCTATAGATGTGCCATATTACTCCTTACATGCAAACATCTGTGGAAGTGAAAGATGTCCGAAAAATACAGAGGAAACTTTTGTAATGGTCAGTCTTTTGCAAAAACAACAAGGCTAATGAGGTTACCTTGGATATTGGTACTAGAACTGGAAAGCTATTATTCGACAATGGTATGAATACGTTAAACACGCTTTTAAAAAACTAATCGAAAAAGTCACTGTAAAAAATGATTTAGGAAAATTATCAACAAATGTTTAAATACTTAAAATATTTTCAACACATTTATGACTTCTTCTTCTTTAAGTGCCATCTCTGCGACGAAGGTTGGCAATCATCATGGCTATTCTGATCTTCGAGGCAGCTGCTCTGAACAATTGCCTTGAGCTGCAACCAAACCACTCTCTCAGGTTATTCAACCAAGAAACGCGTCTTCTTCCTACGCTCCTTCTACCCTCTACTTTTCCTTAAATTATGAGTCTCAAAATGTTGTATCTTTCGCCTCTCATCACATGTCCGAGATATTGCAATTTCCTTTCTTTTATTGTATTTTCCATTTCCCTCTCTCTGCCTATTCTCCTTAACACTTCTATATTCGTGATTCTATCTACCCATAGAATCCTTAACAATCTTCTAAATGTCCATATTTCAAACGCATTGGCAAACGTATTTATGACTTAAATATGCTTTATCATTGTAACAAATTGCATTGCAGGAATATTTTTATTTAGAGCTTCATGTTTTTGTAACTTTACATTATTACTATTACTATTTCTATAAAATGATTTTTGTATATTTTACAGGGGCAAAAAAATATTGCCTTTAGTATTTTAAATTTCAAACAATAAGGGATGCATTCAAACTAACGACGCGCAACGTTCAAGCATAGGATTTAAATTACATTACAATTTATATTAGAGTTAATAATATATATAAGTATATATACAAGATTTCAGAAGGAAAAAACCAATCCTTCAAAAACAAATAATAATACCTACTTTCAATTTATTACAACAGCATTAATTTTAAAAACCGTAGCAAATACTTGACTAGTCAAAAACAGATGTTTCTCTACTTACATTGTCCAATATTACTTCAAATAATTACGTTTATGTTATACAAATTAGATAAAACTGAACAAAAACATTCTAGGATTAAGGTCTACAGTAGACAGATACATTCGTACGACACAAATATTTATAAAATAAACCAGACATTTCTTAATAGAAAATTGCTACATTCAATACGGTGCTGTGGAAAAATGTATGGGAGTTATAGCCATCTTCATTACTAACGATGCGTTGGATAACTATTCAGTTAAAATGCCATTTGAAAGTATATATTATAATTAAAGCCTGGATTATAAGCGTTTTGTTTTGTGTTTTTTTGCTTATAATTTATAATTTTCAGTAAAAATGCTTTTGTTCGACATATCTCATTTATTTTAATAAACTAGTTAAATTCTTTTTGACTGAAGTGTAATTTCAAAATAGTATTAATCGTTACAGAGCCATTAAGAATTTTATTCCATCAATAGGCTTAGGCAGAAAATCCATCATCACCATCATCACGTAGCCTGTAGTGTCTAAACATAAGTCTCCCTCATTCGATTCCAGTTCCAGCGATCTTGTGCAGTAGAAAACAAGTTTGTTATGGCTTTCCTAATGTTATCGCTCCGTCGCGTCCTGTTGGAGGTCTACCCTTACTTTTATTTTCATCATACCTAGGACGCCACTTTACCATGCGTTTAGTCCACCTACCGTCGTTAATTTTCACTGAGTATTTAGATCAATTTCAGTTTATATATGCTATTTTTTAATGTTAACCTCAACATCGATCGCTCCATAGCTCGCTGAGTTACCCTGATTTTTTCCACAGATTTTTTAGTGAGTGTTAATGTTTCTGGACCATAAGTCAACACAGGAAATACGCACTGTACAATAACCTTCCTTTTGATTCATATTAGAATTCTATTCTCTTTCTTTCCGTACTATGTCTATTACTAAACGTTATTTATCATATTCGCTATCACAATTTTATTTAACGTAGCTCTGAAGAGGGACGATGACGACTGATTAAACCACTAACGTATATTACGCCATGATGTTCTTCGATCGGGACCCTTCTTTCCAGATATTTTGCCATGCTTAATAAGATTGGAGGTTTATCTTTTCAGGTTGGCTGCCAACGTCCAGTATACTGTTAACAGAAACAGTTATCCCCTCCACTTTGCTATGTCGATCTTTCGAAAGTACCTTCGTTTCGAAGGGCTGTAAGTTTCGACAAATGGTATAAATTTTATAGCTGTAAGTTTCAATATAAAGTTTAGATCTCATTCAAAATTTGTGCAAATTTTATTTCTTAATGTTTATAAACAATGGAGATATGATTTTTTTAAAAATAGTCCCTAACTTCGTTCCTATTAATCATAGAAGGTTTATTTTAATGTGAGTTTTTGTACCACCTATCCAATGGTTTAACGTACAAGTCTGTAGCTTAAAAAAGAAAGAAGTTATTACAATTGTTTATAAGTAAAAAACATACCCCTTTTTCAAACGTTTATTTTGTAAATAATTTCGATGAAAAAGCAATATGCATTTAACTTCTGAGATAGTTTAAGTCTTAAAGAATCCTATGAAACTTGCTAAATGTGTCTAGCATCATTAATATAACAAGTTCAATAGTTTAAATATTTAGCCTCAGGGATAAACAAATTAAATAACTTTTAAACTATTTAACCGATCGGGGGGAAATTTCGCATAAATTTAAAAGACGGTAATTCCTCGATGTTCAAATGTATTAACAACATTTTATTTTGTTAATAAAAAATTAATAAAAGTTGAACGGAAAAGAGACGGTTTGAACATGCCAGGGTAAGTACTTTTATTCAGTTTATTAGGTTTTGAATTGGTTTGCGGGATTATGTAGATTAAAAGTGCTTTCGTGATTTTATCAGAGTATGAGATCATTTTATTTATAAGAGTAATTTGTAGCATATATTATTTTAATTTTAATGTTTCTTTTGGGTGTGAGTTGGTGTGAAATGGAGTAAAAGAGAAATATCTTTTTGTGAGTTTGTTTCTTTGCAGTATATTTGTCCCACCAAGTAGATTCTATCATGTAGTCTGTGTTTTATCAAAATTATTATTTGTTTTCAGGCCAAGCGGTCCACTAAGAAAAAGAAAGCGTGAAATTAGCTATGATAGAAAGAAACCGTTGACGCAGACAAATTTAGAAAAGTATTGGAATAACTCTAGTGAAGGTAAATGAGACTTTTCCTGTGATGATAACGTAGCTGACAGGAACTACTGCCCTCAAATGCATCCAGTAGAAGCAGGAAAATGAATTTCTACCGTTCTCTGACTCTGATACCCAAAACGAAGATTTAATATTAGATAATTCTCTAAAAGTATCGTCTCCATCCAATAATGATAACAATCAAGATTGGACCGATACGGAAGAAAATCCTGTTAATATGCCTTTTACTGGAAATTCTTGAATCAATGTCAATTTTACGCCTGAAGCGCAACCTGTTGACTACTTTCAACAATTTTTAGACAACAACATTTTTTAACTAATTACTAATGCAACAAATAGAAGAGGTAATGAGGTAATGCGGTGTCGTCGTAATAGTAGGTCGCTAAGAGAAAAATAATGGAAAAACATATCTGTCGAGGAAATGAAAAAGTTTAATGGACTTGGCTGTTCAGAGACAGCTCTTTTAGTTTTTTCAAATAAGTCGTCAACTAAATATGACCATTTCTATCAACAAAACTAAATTTATGAAAATAGCAAAAGATCCGCTCAGACATAAGTTAGTGATTGAGAACAACCCCATAGAACAGGTATACAAGATGCAATTCAGATATCTGGGCATAGATGTATTAAGCACACACGACCCAGTAAAGGACCTAAGGAGTCAGATCAACAAAGCATCCGCATTGTCGAGATGTCTGCGGGAGATAGTCTGGTCAAATCCGTATATGCGCACAGATAGTAAAATTAGAATCTACAAGACTTGTCTACCACCGATCATGACATATGGCATAGAAGTGCGCGAAGATATCAACAAAACAAAACAGATGCTAAGGGTTGCCGAAATGAAAATCCTAAGAACAATAGTGGACAAAACAAGAAGAGACAGGGTGAGAAATACAAACGTCAGAGAGCAGTGCAAAATTCAAGATATTGTAAGATGGGGAAGGCAGCGAAAGAGGATGTGCTACAATTATGTAAGACAAATTGATGAGAATAGACTCCCAAAAATTGTCCTAGCAAACAACCCGACCGGTTCAAGACCTCCTGGAAGATCACCTAACAGATGGAGGGATAGTTGGCAATCCACCTCCCAGGAAATTAACCAGAGGCAGCTTCAGAATTAAACAGATCAAAAGATCTCCAAGAAGTAGAAGAAGAGGGTGTCTCAGTATCACCGTAGTTTTTCCACAGTTTTTGAAGCTGTTAAAGAAATTATCGCTATACTATTATCCGATTTTTGAACATACAATGTCCAGAAACAGATTACAGATGAGTTGAAAAATGTTACGATTTTCTAATCAGAATTCTCTTGATCATACTAATAAATTTTTTAAAGTTTGTCTAAAGTTTGTACAGTTTTAGATATGATATTGGCAAATATCCAATAACTTTTCTATTCCGGACCAAATTTATCAATAGATGAGTCTATGAAAAACTGGCAGTATTTAGCCAACAAAAGCCATAAGTACGATATATTGAATTATATGTCGTAACTACTAGTGATGGATTCATTATCAATGCTTTTGTATATGCAGGTGAGGGTACAATAAAAGAAAGTGAGGTTTCACATACCAATTCTGTAGTTATGCCAATACTCTCCGACTATTTAGAAAAAGGTTACACTGTATATATGAATAACTACTATACCAGCGTGAGTTTGGCTAAACAGTTATTCAAGAAAAAAACAAATTGTGTGTGAACAATTAGGGAGAATGGAAAAGGAAATCCCAAAGAGGTGAGGAAAAAAAGCTGAAAAAAAGCGGTAAAAGAGGCACCAAAAAAAAAATAAAACCATTTTGTGTAGATGATTACAACAAACATATGTCCGGCATAGACAGGTCTGATAAAATGTTAGCTTATAATTCAACCCCTCGAAAAACAATACGTTGGTATCGGAACATATTTTTTCATTTAGTGGATTTGGCCATATGGAATGGATGTTACATAAACGAAAAAATTACAAATAAAAATCCCACATCTAAAGTTTACAGAAAAAGTTATAATGGCTTTGATTTGTAAAACCGAGATCAATAATGTAAAACAGCTCAATATTTCGGACAACTTCCATTATTTTAAAGCAAATCCTCTGACATTAAACGACAAAAGCCCAATATTGATTTCTCGTCAGTACAAAAAAAGGAAATCAATGTATTTTTGTGCAGTATGCAGTGGGCAACCGGGCCTTTGTGTCATTCCATGTTTCAAAGATTACCATCTGAATAAATAAAATAAATGCGTTTTGATTTAGTGCTTCTTTATATATTTTTTGCTCTATTTAGAATGTTAATTTTAATTTGTTTTTTTTAACTCTGTTAATATCCTCAGTTTGTTTTATTTCTTTAATAAAGTTTTTTGCAAGTTCAAATAGCTCTTTTTACTTCCTGTCATATTATAAATACGAATGAAAAAATCAGTTTTTCCTTGTGTCCAGTTAACCAGACGCTAGTCTGGACTGGACTGATCCGTACCGTGATTCGTGATCCGTGATTATGTTCAGTGGTGTAATGATAACGGAAAGGATCATGGAAAGTTGTCTATGTATAGGTATATCTTCAAATATGAATATAACATGTCATTTTATACTCCAAAGAAGGACCAGTGCCTTACATGTACAACTTAGGAGAATTCTGATATAGAGGTAAAATGCCCTTAAAAATGATTATGAATCTCATATACAAGAAAAGAACTTAAGCAGAGAAAAAAAAATGCAGACGAAAGAAATATTGGTAACTTATTTCACGTAGCTTGTTTTGATTTACAAGCAGCTCTACCTCTTCCTAAAGGTGACGTTTCAGCTTTTTATTAATAGGTCTCGTTTAAATTGCTACAATTTCACAATTTCTAGCCTTCAACATAAAGGACAGGGTCCTGTGGAATGCTATATTTGGCATGAAGGAGAGGGGAATCGTGGATCTATTAAAATAGGTTCTTGCCTGCTTGAATATTTAAGAAAAGCGGTCAATCGAGCTGACTCTGAAAACTAGGAAGTAGTCTTCTTTTCCGATAACTGTGGAGGTCAAGGCAAAAATAAATTTGTTGTAACCACTTTTTTGTATGCGGTTACTAATTTCAAAATAAAAAGTATCACCCATAAAATTTTTGAAGTGAGACACGGTCAAAACAAAGGTGACCGTATTCATTCCATAATTGAAAAATCCATTAAAAGAGCTTTAAAATCTGTCATTTAATATAAATACTAATGGGGAAAAGTTTAATTTTAATGATATAGTTATGACCAAAGTAGACAAAAATTACCCGGACCGGTATTTTTACAAAATTTTTTACACCAGCAGAGAATTTAAAGAAGTTATAATTAGAAATAATAAAATAAGGAGCAAAATAACTCATCTACAAAATCATGATCTGTCCCCAGCATATTTGGATACTGTTAAAATTAGTAAGAAAAAGTATGATGACCTGCAAAGCCTCGTCCAGAATAAATATATACCACCTATTCATGCTCCGTTCTTCAATGCCTTAAAGAATTATAATAACACAGAATAATATTCCGTTCTAAAATTCTCTTCCATTTCGAATTTATCGGAGATTTTTGGTTTTAAGTTTTGATTTTGTATACCTCAGTTTTTAAATAAAAATTAGATGATAAGTATGTCTTGGATTTATTTATAACGTTTGACACAACTTGAATAATTTTTGTAACCAAAGTTATTGTAGCATGGTTTTAATAAAATACATCCAAATTACTAAATTATTACGTCACTAGTACCTCACAAAATTGTAAAACTTACTCATACTTTAATGCATTAATGACGTAACTTACAAAAAAAAATAGTAAAAAAATTTCAGCAGCTAACAATTGAATTCTGTGAACTGACAGCTAACCTTGATGAATGAAATCGAAAATATTTCAATAAGTTAGTCAGCTACCGAGCAAGTAAATATTGTATTTAAATGTATTATATTTAAATGCTTAAATGTATTGAGCCTTCTCTTGTCCTTTATTCATGTGTATCTTGAGGCGATAGTGTCTTATTATGAGACCTATGATGATTGTCAAATCATTTGTAGTCGGTTAGGATAGTCGAAATAGCTTATTCAGTTTCTCTTGGGTGGTCTTTTGTTGGCATTTATGTAGACCACGATATTTGGGCGCCATGCGTAATTATAGGTCTAACTACAGTCACATATAGCAAGTACAACTGTCTAAATTTCAAACCACATGTTTTTCCACATATAATTTGACATTTCCAAAGGAAAAGCTTTGCTTTTTTTGGTTATTCTTACCAAATGGGCGTTCCATTTAAATACACTCAGGTGCAAAAAAATCGATCCATTATTTATTTCTTATTTATTTGAAGTTGTATAATTTTAGAGACAATAAATTACGTATGTAAATTTAGGTGTACCCTCGTATACGAGAAATAAAATAATATTTTTAATATTGCTTTTTATATTTCTTAAAACAAATTGGTATTTCAGGTTTTTGTCAAAAAGGGTCTGAAGCAAATAGATATTTTTTATTGAATGTTGTTTTTAAATAAACTAGTGTAGTGATTTTATTTTCAAAACGTGTTATTATTTTTATTTAATTATCCTTGCTAAATGTCTCTAACTCCGACAGATGCTGCAAGGGCCATGACTTTAGTTCAATATGGTCGTAGCCAATATTATGCAGCTGAAATGTTGGGTGTTAGTCGATCTTCGGTTGAAAGAGCAGTTCGGCGTTTTATCGACACCGGTAACTTCACAAGAAGACCAGGATTAGGTCGTAGAAGGGTAACATCCGAAAGAGATGATCGATTTCTGGTCTCATCATGTTTGAGAAATCGGCATCTAACTTCAGTTGAACTGGCAAATCGTCTGAGCGAAGTGAGAAATGTGGATGTAATCAGATGGACAGTTCGTCGACGACTTGTAGAAGGTAATTTATTATCCAGAAGGCCAGCCCTATCGCCAATACTATCCATAGAACATCGCAGAGCTCGCCTTGCTTTTGCAAGAGAACATGAAAACTGGAGTGATGCAGATTGGAGCAATGTATTGTTCTCAGATGAGTCCAGATTTTGCCTAAGGTCACCAGATGGCCGAGAAAGGGTTTGGAGAAGACACGGAGAGCGATATTTTCAATGTAATATTGCGGAAAGAATAAGTTATCGGGGGGGCTCCGTTATGGTTTGGGCTGGTATCAGTTCAGAAGCCCATACTGATTTAGTTATTGTAGATAGAGGTTCTATGACTGCTGCAAAATACATAACAAGTATTTTAGATGAGCATGTGGTACCTTTTGCTCCTTTCATTGGACCTAATTTTATTTTTATAGATGACAACGCGTGTCTTCACCGTGCTAGAATCGTCAACCAATATATAGAGGAGGTGGGAATTGTCCGTATGAACTGGCCAGCTTGCATTCCCGATCTCAATCCCATAGAACATCTATAGGATATGATGGGAAGACGTCTTCGAGCACGAGTACCCCGTCCAAACAACTTGGCTGAACTTACAGCGGCTCTTCAAGAAATATGGGACCAATTGGATCAATTTGATATCCAGAGGTTAATTACCTCAATGCCTAGACGTGTACAGGTTATTATAAGGGCCCGAGGGGGAAACACTAGATATTGATTTATTATCAATGTTTTTCTTAATTTCAGAAAGTTTTGAATATTCTTGTATTTTTGAGTTTTGGAGTATGTCTCTATAAATAAATGATTTTTTTGGATAATCTGTAAAAATTATTTTAATCTAACATATACTTTTACATATATATCTGATTTAAAACTAATATCTTCAAACGTTTTCTTTTTTCAGCAAATAATACCCATGGATCGATTTTTTTGCACCTGAGTGTATGTATATCCAGAGTTACTTCTATCTAGGTTAGTTATTTAGGTTCCATCTCATTGTGAAAATAACTACAAATATTTTACTAGGATTACCAGTTTTACCCGTTTTTCTTAGCTGTAGGTATTGTTAAGCGGATTTCTTTCTATGCAACGAAATTTAAGTATATTAAAACATGCAATATTTATTTTGTTACACCTTACTTAATTATTTATATAATTTAATTTAAAACTAGTTAGAGATTTTTGTGTCAGTGTTGCGTTTATTTTGTTGTAGATTTACATATTTCACTTGAGAAAAACGATCTCTGGCCGACTAACTGTCTGCAGTAACCTTGTCAACGGTATGTCTGCATTAATTTAAACAGCGTTGAATCGTTTATGTAATGTTAACCTCTCTAGCTCTCGAGATCCTTTGTACTACTATACTTTATTAAAACAGAATATTAATCCGTCTGGTAATAATAACTGGCTTTCTAAGGACGCCATTCCTCATATCTGAGAATGTCAAGGAAACCCTTACTTGTAATCTTAACCTTTTATGAAAACTATTACACAATACAAAGTACATATAAGTAAGTTACAAAATTCCCTGTTTTTTCCCAATTGCAACAATATGTACCTACTTCTAATTTTATTATATAATGTCTCACATGGCTATGACCAACAAGGAAATTAATATTTTTATAAAATATTTATATTTATATAAAATCATCGAAAAAAAAAAATGTTAATTAGGGTAGACTATGCTTTAAAAATTTTTTTAGCTGGGATTTTAGTTACTTCCAGACACTACATGATATAAAACATGCCTAATCTAACGTGAATATAAATTTTTAATTTCTTTACCAGAAACTTAAAGAAAATGCGAAAATCTAAAATAAAATAACTCTGTTTTGGATTGAGATGGACATCTCCTAGAATATTTTACATTTTAGAATCTAAAATTTTAGTGATACTAATGGTGTGTGGTAAAATAGAGACTACCTTTGAAAATACATTTTTATAAACTCTAAGCTTAAAGTTATCTCTGATTTCATAGATCCTGAAACAGGATCTCTTGATTTATCAGGATCTTTAATATCAGCCTGTAATATACAATAAACCTGAAATAAGTAAAAAGGACCCCAGAAAAATCCGAGTTGATGCCCTGTCTCTGAATTTAAATCAAGCAAATAAACCCAGCTTTAATGACGTCCATAATGCTACCGGCAGCTAAACTAAAACAATTTTTAATTGAAGGCGATTAATTGGCAACACCGCACTTAAAGATAACTTTGCAATGAAATCATATTCACAAGATCCTAGATGTTAAAGTTTAACCTTTTTCTAAACCAAAATATAGCCAAAAAAAGATGTAATCACACTTAGTGAACAAATTCCCCTTCATTGGCTCAGTGAAGATGTTCGTTCAATTGTAATGGAAACACCAAATAATAGTAGCAGAGTTTATTGATGAGACGTATACTATGGGTGTTGACCCGGGATTACTTTGAGTAGAGACTGATGAAGTTGATCGTTGAAGACTATCAAGTTTGTTGAGTGAATATTGATTGAATGCTTCTCTAGGCAAGAGATCTTAGTTTTATATAAGTTTTAATTGGGTCAATATATTCGCGGACCTCGCGTGATATGTGTATCTAATTTATGTAAATTGTTTAACTTTTGTCAGCACTTTTGACTGATGTCCAAATTATATTATTGATAATTGACCAAATGTGTATGTAACTGAATTAACTACGTGTGTGTATTTAATAACAAATAAATGCATTCGGTCTACTGGGTGATAAAATTATACTGTCCAATTTCGGATATGAATTCTGAAGATTTGATATTGGACACTTAGCCTATATGGTCTTTTAGTAAACTTATTTGAATATCTTCTTCCTTGTCAACCATTTTCCATCGACTCCTGAATGTAGGTCTCTCCCAAATTCTTCCATCTTTCTTTATATTGCGCCAATCGAATTCACTGTTTGCCTGCCACTGCTTTTATGTCATCTACCCATCTTTTTGAGGTCTTCTCATGCTTCTTGTTGTCGTCCTTGGTCTCCATTCTAAAATTCTCCGTGTCCACCTGTTGTCATTATATCGAGCTACGAGACCTGTTAAGCGCCATTTAATTTTTGTAATTTCTTCCACAATATCCCTAATCTTCGTTCTACGTCTTATCTCGGTGATTCTAATCTTGTCTCGCAGTGATATTCCAAGCATGATTCGTTTCATTGCTTTTTTTGCGTTGTTTCTAATTTTTTAGGAGATTTTTTGGTAAGGGCTACTGTCTCCAAGGCGTAGGTACAAACTGGTAGAATGAATGTGTTATACACCTTTTTCTTTAAGTTTACAGTAATGGAGGTGTTTTTCAAGATATATGCTAGTTTGCCGAAAGCGCCCCATGTCAGTTGTGTTTTTCTTTTAATTTCAGCATCTTGATTTGGTTTTCCTAGTTTGGTGACATGACCTAGATATACATAATGTTCAACATTTTCTATGGTATGATCTTGTATTGTTATTGTTTTTTGTTGTCTTGTATTTTTCTGGTCTCGGCTCAGTATTTTTGTTTTACTGTAGTTCATTTTAAAGCCTACCGCTCCTGAAACTGCATTTATAGTTATTTAATCAACAAGTGTAATAATAAGGGCGATTAACAATTGAGATATTTTAACGCGTGAGCGAAGCGAGCGCGTTAATGTTTGAGATTGTTAATCGCAATTTTAATTCACGAGTTCGTTACAAAACTTTTCCGTCGACCGTACTTTTTATAAATAAAGATATCTTTTAAGTTTAAATATTTATTTATTTAACGATAAACAACAATTTTTTCAGCTTTTATTGACTTTAGTTTTATTATAGTAAACACTAATATTCGAAATGGTGCAATTACTGAAATTAAAGGAAGATATTGATAAATGATTATCTGCTGTATAGCATTTTGACAAATTTATATTTAAGTCTTCTTGGACCTCTGTAAATTCTGTGATAGAAGAAGTTAAATTCTGGTGGAGTTAAATTAAACTCTTCGTCAATATCCATCCTTTAATTTTTCAAATACACAGAATTTTAAACAATAAAGTAAATAATGACATACAATGACAGATAGTACTAACAGCGGCTACTTTATTTTAAATTATTTTTTTAGTGGGAATATAAATAGGTATATGTTTGGTTGCCTACACCACAGGTCACTGCCAATCACAGAGCGTTTAATTAATTTATGCAAGCAATGTATGTTATGTTGCCTATAATAAAATCGTTCATTAATAGAAAATCATTCATTAATAGGGGTCATTAATCAATGATTTTGAGGGTGTTAAAATTGATCATAAATGGACGGTCGACGGAAAATATATATTAATATATAACATATCATTTAGTTCTTGGATATTATCGGCTATTAAAACTATGTCATCTGCGAATCTCAATTGGTTTAAGTATGATCTGTCGGCGTTGATACCCTTGTTGTTCCATTTTAGTTTCTTAAAAATGTCTTCTAGAGCAAGGGTAAATAGTTTGGGAGAGATGATGTCTCCTTGTCTTACTCCCCGTTGTAGTCTTATGGGATTAGTTTTTGTGCTTTCGTCCAGCTTTATCTGCATGGTGGCATTTTCATATATGTTTTTAATTATGTAAGTGTTTCTTGAATCTATACGTGCATCTTCTAGAGACCCAAGCACTGCCCGTAATTCGATGAAATCGAATGGTTTATGGAAATCGACGAACGCCATATAAATTGGAACAATATACTCGGTGCATTTTTCTATCAGTGTTCTTACGGTGTGCAAGTCGGTCTATGGTACTAAAATGTTTTCTGAGTCCAGGCTGCTCGATAGGTTGATAGGAATCGAGCTTATGTATTAGGCGGTTGGTTATGATTTTAGTTGGTAATTTATACAGATGTGATAGCAAACACATTGGTATATAATAGAATATTCCTCATTCCAAATACAGGGATAGATCTTTTAAACAATTCACTGCGGCATTGGTTGATTTGACTTTGTTTGTTTGTTAATTTGTTTAATATTAAAACTAACAAAGAATAAAAAAGACTTAAATTGAAAAAAGACTTATTCTTGCCGTTTGAGTGTGCTCTATACGGATTTATTTAATGACGAATTAAGTGACCTGCTTCCAGTGGATATTAATACTAACGGCACCCGAATCGAAAAATGGTCTTCAAGGGCGCCGCACGTCGCATCTCATATATTAACACAAAACTCTGGGTGCCATTTTCGAAATATGTGCGCTAGCCTTTGAGTACAAGATACCTGATACTGGTTTTAATTTGCAAAAACAAAATTGATATTTGCACCAATGAATCAATCAGACGACAAAATCGGGAGCAAGTTAAAAATTATTTTAAGGGGAACGGTAGCTGAATCGTCTTTAGTAAAGGTTCAAAAATTATTTCAGCGTAAATTTTTTTAATGGATAGATACTAACAAAAGCTCATCGGCCATCGTGGCGGGCCATTCCGGGCCTGTTGTGAAGTTTAGGGATATGAGAACTTTTATTTAAATTTTAATGAGTACGGAAGTCGTGTATTTGTACGAAAATGCAGAAGTTATACACCAAGTTTTTCATCTATATCTCGCCAAAAATCTGTTGATGATAATCATAACAATAACAGCAAGTATAAATCTTTTTGAAAACAACAAAATAATTAACAATATTCTTAGATCTGTTTTGAACTGTTACAGTGATGATACAGTTATATACACAGATGGATCTAAATTGATAGAAGGGAAATCTGTGCTTATTTTTTATTCTCAGGAGGTTCCGAATTTAAGTACAAGCTTTCCAATGAGTTTACAATTTTCTCGGCGGAACCATTGGCTATACTCGAAGCATTGAAATATGTCAAAAACTCTTAGATTACCAAAACGTTAATTCTTTCCGACTGAGATTTAGTTCTAGAACATAAAAAATACTTTTTTTCTCAGGACGTTTAGTAATCCTTATATATTTTAATGAAGTATCAGTTAAAGAATTACGCAGACTCCGGCTTCAAAATAAAATTTATTTGGGGTAAGACACATATTCGATTCAAAGATAATGAATACGTAGATTACTTAGCTAAAACCAGTGTAACATCAGGCACGTTGTCATATTATTTATGTATATCCGATGCTCTTACGATTTAAAAAAAAACAGATATCGATACGAAAAGATCAATGGAATCTTTACTACTTCACAAACCATCAAAGATATATCACTTTACAACCAGTTATCCCACAAACTACTTTGTTTAAGAGTTTTAGAGCTCCACGTAAATACATAACTACCATAATTCGACTACGCTTTGGACACGTGTATTATCCAAGTCATTTATTTTAAGTAAATTTGATTGACTATAATAATTGCAAACATTGCGGTAAACTGGGTGATCTTGATCACATTTTTTTAATGTCCT
Source organism: Diabrotica undecimpunctata (assembly GCF_040954645.1). Lineage (NCBI taxonomy): Eukaryota > Metazoa > Arthropoda > Insecta > Coleoptera > Chrysomelidae > Diabrotica > Diabrotica undecimpunctata. Next base: position 66,843,839 of record NC_092810.1, on the reverse strand, counting down.
AAATTTCAACAGCATTAAAACTCTCTCTACAAAAATTCAATTAAATTTAATATGTATCCACCACTCAATATCCAGTCTCTGCTGGCTACAGGCTCACAACAAATATACAATATTATATATTTCTTTTCAGACACTTGTACACGTTGTGTTTTTTATTTTCCATAGGGTGCTGGATTTAATGATGGTTACAGATTTTGCTTATGTTTATTTATTTTCGTATTGTTACGTGGATCGATCGTGGATATGAATAGGTTATGGTTATATTATGTCCATATGTCATGTCAAAAAATTCAGTTGTACCAACTATTCAGTACACAACAAATCTAGTTACTAAAATATAAAATATCCTAATAGTACGTAAGCATGAAATTTTTTTTGATCGTGTGTAAGTTTAGAGTTACATCCTTCGTTTATCCTTAATGATATAACACCTTATCCGTATCCGCCTTGATGAACCACTAGACGAAAAGAAAGTGATCTCGTATGTTTCCTTATCCTGTCTTCTATTATTTATCAGTTAATTTCATATTAGGCATAGGAGTGTGTATTTGGCCCCTAGACAAGCAGCAAGTAACCACGTATGTTTTCTTATCGTATTTTCTTCTATTATTTATCAGTTAATTTCGTATTAGGGATAGGATTGTGTATTTGTCTAATTGGAGACGGCGTCAATCACCTAATGATAACGGTCGTATTATCACAACGAAATTGTAATTAAGCACTTGATCTTAATTAGCAACACTTGGATTGTGTTATATTCTACTATGCTTTTAAAAAAAATTGACACCTTGTAATGTAATGGGACAATTTGGAGTATTATTTTCATTTCCTATTGGTGAACGTCATTCCACTGTCCTCGTCAGACCAGCCTCCAGTCACAACATTGACAAGTTTTTTTTGCGACTTGTCCAAGCGATCTGTTTGCCCGAACGTTGCTTTACTTAGAGATCCCATGTTATTACACTTTGAAGGCTTCATCGAAGAAATTGCAACGTCGGAAACAAGGTGACGTTATTCCTGGTCATCTGTGATTTCTACAGTGCATCCAAAGAATGCTTTTATTCGCGGTTGTTACTGGTGAATGTTAGACGATTAACATGGTTCGGACCACTACGAACTCTTAATGGTATAGTGTGCCCTATATTTGGTGTTGCATATCAAGAGTTTAAGTTGCTTGAAAACGATACTAATTGGGACAGGACAATATCTCAAGCAACTATTTCTGCATATTGAAGTTAGATACGTAGATTATGTGCTATCATTGATTTAAAAAACTTGTATCCAATCTACGTAAAATAAAAAAAAAATACAAAGATAACATGTCAGAAGACATCTTAGATTAGAATTCGTGTAAGTTAAAGAAATCTCGATAATGAGGTAAATAAGAAGATGCATAACCAGGTTTTACTGTTGATTAAAGACATGTGTTACCTTATGTGCGATAGTTTATTAATGAAGTTAAAAATACCAGCGGCAGATAGTAAAATAAAAGATTGGTTTAATCGATAATTGGAACGTGAGTATGATCGACATTAATTAAACCATCAAACGAGTCTGCCACCGAGGTGTAGTTATCTAAGATTTTCCGATAACATAGATGAGGCTAGATGACATCAAAGCAAAAGTAGGGAGAAACTAGCAACAAATAGCACAAAACAGAGAGAGTGGAAAACTCATGAGAAGGCCTTTGTCCAGAAGTGGATGCAAAAAGGCTAAAGAATAAGATCAAAAGAAGGTACCCCATACTAAACCCTTAAAAGAAAGAAATGTATGATACATTAATAAAAGCAATTAATGATGGAAGTGGTGACTTACTTTTCCTGTATGTGTTATAAGAATATACCTACATAACTGGGGACAAAAATAGAAAGAGATGGACGTACTGAAACAGAAATTAAAGATATAAAGGAAAAAATAATAAACCCTATTCATTTTACAAATTCCCAATTGTCAATCACGTGAAAGCCAAACAGGTTCGTACTGATGTGTATCATATGATTTTTAAAAATATTTACTTTTGAAACTGTTAGTGTAAGAATTTCTTGAAATTTAATCATTATATCACAATTAGACTAAACTCTGAAAAATAACACGACCAGTAAATAATATATATACACTATAACAATAACTATAACATATAACACAATATATTAACTTAAAAATCAACACGATACAATTTGAATTTAAAATGGTGGCAAGTTTGGATCTGTAACATGAGAATCTGTCTGGCTTAAGGTAATAAATTATATTTAATAGCCTCTTGACGAATGAGACGGCGAATATCAACACGTGCTCATGTTTATAGATGGGAATTTGGTAAACGAATGTACTTTAGGTACACTAAACTCACTACTCTGGTCAAAAACTATCTCTAAACAGAAAAAGATGCAGCTATACAACAGCACTTTTAAAAACATTGTACTTTATGGATGCGAAATCTGGCAAGTCACTAAGAGAACGTAACAAAAACTCCTTGCTCTGGAAATGAATTTTTGGCGCAGATCAGCGGGTATATCGAGAATGATGTACTTAACAAATAAAAGAATAAGAAAAATCATGGAGAGAACAACAACTATTATAAAAGAAATACAACAAAAACAGCTTATTTGTTATGGACAAGTACAGATAATGACAGACCATCGCCTAGCAAAGATAATACTAGATTGGTACTGACCTGAGCAAAAAAACGAGAAAGACTGAAAACAACATGGCTTGATGGAGTCCAAAGTAAAATTTTAGAGAGAGATCTACAACCAGGAGACCTCTGTATTGACCAATTCTGTATTGCATTTAGATTCATAAAAGCGAATTGAAAATAAAATTAAAATATAAAAAGAAAACACAATTTACTAACACATTAACAAATATAGAAGTATGGTGTATACCGAAGCCAAAATTTACATAAATTACGGTATTAATTCGTAAAAGTAAAAAAATAGAATTCTAACAATTATGTAATCAGATTTTTAAAACTATTTAACGACAATATTTTCCTATCCTTTAAATAATAAAACTTTTAATTCATTTTCAAAAGTCCAAAAAGAAATAGGAGTACTACTTTTCTTGTTAAACGAAATTATACTTTTATACGGAGAAACTGACTTTTATAACCAATTTAAAAAAAGTCAATACTTTTATATGGAAAATTCTTTTCTACGTAACAATAAAAAAACAACCACCTTACTGATGAAAACCATTTTTTTCTGGCCTCTGATAAAAAAAACCAATTTTTCTTCCAAAATTTGTCCAATTATAATACAATGAAACCTCCAATAGTTGGTCTCTTTCGGATAAAAAACATCAGGATGAAAAACTTCTGGAAACAAGTCCAAATTTTAGAGCAAATGACTTACAGTATATCTTCCCTTCTATATTTTTAGACTTCTTCAGCACACGTTCACCCTTTTACACTTTCACGTAACCCTTTTAAAATTTCTTCCTAAATGCCCTCCTATTTATTTATATCGTTCTCTGATATCCCTTTGACATTTCTAATTTTTACTGTTAAAACTACTGATCTACATAAACAATGGACATTTTGGTTTTTTTTTAAATTAATATGTCCAATGCATTGAAACACTTACACTATTTTTGAAGCATGAAAACTCCCTTTTGATGAACCAACAATTTTTCTCATGAAACAAATTTTGTTCATTAAATATTCCATTTTATTTGCTCATTATCCTAGAGATGTAAATTACTTTATTTGCAACACAATTAAAACTCCTTCAAAACTAATGTCATCAGAAAAATTTCACAAACCTTGCCTGTTTCACTATATTCCAACATATTTACGATATTCGTAAAGCTTTCACCATTACCTTTCCCCAGACTGAAATATCAATGGCATTCGTTTTCTATTTCTTTCCTGTCTCTGTAAATATATCTCACTGCTTTTTTTAAATATTACAATTGGATTCACAAATGTGAAATTACATTTCTTGATAATCTGATCTCTAACATCTTCTCTATTTCCTGATTTACCTCTTGCCTATATTTATATGGGATTGGATAAGTTTTTGATCGAAACGTTTTTAAGTTGTTCACTTTGAAAGTGTGTTCATAATTTTTCGCAACTGTTTTCTTCATTTATCATATCTTCATAATTTTTCAACATCACCCTCATTTATTTCCATTCCTTTTCCGCAGATTATTTTTCTTTTCTCTAGTTTCGATTGCTCTCACCTGTTGACTTTACAATAGAATTTTTCATGAAAATCCACATTTCCTTCAATTACTAGAGTTTCTGTTTCTACCTCTCTTCTGTATAAATTTTCTTTTCATCATACCATCTTTTTTAACTCTCCATTATCCTCTATTTCCTTTAAAACTTCTTTCAACATGCCCATTTTATTCTCATCTAGGTTCACATTTCCAGATGAACTCCAAGCATCAGTTTTTCTTGGTTTTTGTCTTTCCTATTTTTCCTATTTTCTTTCTGCCTTACTTTTGTTTTTAAGTACTTTTTTTCTTGCTTATTTGGTGTTGGTCTTGTTTAATCGCCATATTAATTTTCTTTTCATTTTCCTTGTTCAGCACTGTATCGTCTTCTGTATGAATTATTTCTTTATTTATATTTACATTCTTTTCTTTAAAGTCTATGGATACATGTTTCTCTATTAATTCATTCTTACCAACCACCATATCGTGGCACATTTTCTCCATTATTAAGCATTGCAAAGAATAACAGTTCTTTCCAACCCTTAATTTAGTTCGTATTCCTTCATTAATTGTTGAAAGTTTTTTTTTATTATCACCCACCAAAGTTACAAGAGGAATCTTTTATATTAATTTAGTTAAATCCAATTCTTCTACCAATTGCTTATTAGTTAATGACATTTCCGATCCAGAATCTATTAAAATTTTTACTGGTTTGTTGTTAATAAAAGCATCTACATAAATTAAACTTGATTTTTGACTTTTTACATTTGTTAAATTCTTTCGGGTGACAAATAATTCCGGTTTGATTTTTAATTTTATTTAGTGAGCGCCCTCGAGAAAAAACGATTGTTGTAATTAATTGTCTACTCGTACACTGTTCCGATTTTCTTTTTCGTTGCTTCGTAATTATTTTTTTGAATATTAATGTTGTTGTGTGCTATTCTTTGTTAAAGTTTCTTGTTTGACGGATTGGTCTTTTATAAATTTCTTAATCTCAGTTTTGCTGCACTTCTTGGGGT